>NC_143140.1:36976471-37196471 GCF_059928025.1 Delphinapterus leucas | reverse complement strand
AGTACCTCCTGGGATAGGATAGGACAGATTATCAATTTTGATTTACCACTATAAATGGGTTAAATGTATTAGAGATTTAATGCTTTCTAACTTTTTCATTCAATGTTAAGAGAAGCTAACCAAAAAATGTAAATACTCATATATAAAATAGTCTACATTTAATCAGGACTGAAAGTATAGTATGTAAGAGGCATGTATGAAAATAACTGCTTCTAATATTCCATTACCTATGATGATGATAATAATGATTCCTTAACTTGATAAATGGAAATATGTCAGAGTGTGCTATAAAAATTATACATATATATAATCTTAAATTTTTATAAGTATAATGACATAAAGTGTGAGGATATATGAAAGTTTTACATAGTACTCAGTGTATGTGATTTATTATATGATGCCAACCTAACATTTTTATTTTATTTATTTAATTCTACATCTTTTTTTTTTTACATCTTTATTGGAGTATAATTGCTTTACAGTGGTGTGCTAGTTTCTGCTTTATAATAAAGTGAATCCACAAGATCAAGGTCAATATGTAACATTAAGTATGATGAGAAATAATAAAATTGAATAGGAAGCAATAGTTAATCTTCACAAAAAACCCAACAGACTTATCTTGGTTTCATTTATCAGGAAGTCAACTCAGAAAGGTTAATTAATACATTCAAATCATACAACTACAGAGCATTGGGTGCAGGATTTGAATTCACAGACATCTACCACCAAAATTTTATTCTTTCTTACCGCCAGTGGTTTTTAGACATTTAAGTGCAGCAGAGATCTCAGGAGGGTATGCGGAAACATTCATTGCAGACCCCCACCTCCAAGTTTCTGATTTGGGCGGTCTTGGTTGGGGCCTAAGAATTTGCATTTCCAACAAGTTCCCACATGATGTTTCTGCTGGTTCAGAAACAGGGCTTTCAGAACCTCTATTCTTATTATGGTGCCTGTCAAACACAGACATAAGGAGAAAAGAGGAAGCAGGCTCACTTCATCACTACCTCAGAGGCAGGTGCTTGGTCATTAAAAAAACAATCCCAAGAGTCACGCTGTCTTAATCTGGGTCCTGCCTCCATTACTTACAACATGTGTGCCGCTCTTTTTACCCCAATATCCTCCTCTGTAAAATGGAGATAAGAATAGTTCCAATCTCCCAGGGTAGTTTTGAAACCTAGAATCGATACGCATAAGATACTTAGAACTGGGTCTGATATACAGTATATACTCAACAAGTGATATCACAGCTCGCCAAACTGTTTATAATTCCTGAGTGCTAAAATTTTTTAAAAGACATATTGACTTATACAGCTGTCATTTTCTGACAAAAGAAATACATAAATAAATTGATAGAGATGAAAATTTCTGAATGTTAATTAAGAAAAAAAATCTATTGTATGATTTCTTATATAACAGTGGCTAAAATTTTGAAGTTAAGTTTTGTAAAGACACAGACCATATTTCAAGTAGGTGATTCTTGTATTGATCTTCCATAAATCCTGATAGCATAACATAACAATAAGTCATAAATCAGTGAAGAGATTTATGACGTGAATTGGGATAATAGGTCCTAGGCCTTTGCTTTAAGATGATTTAACTTCTCTAAGGTTCAAACTCAAAAAGTTTAGATGAATAGAAAGTGAGCATGTAAACTCTTTGTCTGAGATATTAGGTGTTATTTGTCATACAGACTTGTCAAAAAGTGCTAGATCATAGTTGATTCATCATTGAGTCTTCTAACAATGAAGAGGTTGGCTAAAATGCAAGTAATATGAGAAATCAAGGGTTCAAACATACCACACTGTTTAACAACTTAAGAACCAAATGCTTTTTCACAGAGAAAAAGGGTCAATTGACTTCATTTGTGTGAGTAGCATGGACAATTTAATATACAATCAGCTAAATAGAAAGAGGTAAAGAGAATATGAGAGAGAGAGAGATTTTCCCTATGGAAAAGTACTATTAGATTTTTCAACTAGAGGAAAGCACAGATATAATGACAAAGAAGAATATCATCAAGAGAAAGTAATAAATTAATTTGGTAAAAAATGGATAGATTGATTTAGAATGTTTCCCATTATTAGCATTAAAACACAAACAGGACTTTTTTGAGGTAGCCAGTAGTGATGAAGATAGCATTTAGTAGCTAAAGAGAAATGTTATTTTTATTTTGGCAAAACTTCAGAAGGGCCTTCTTCTCCAGTGACAGATCAAATTCTCATAGTTCAATTATCTACAAGAGCAAACCTACTTTCACTATATTTTTGAAAGTCTCTAATCTCTATGGAGGATCCTCCCAATGTCATTTCTATAGTAATTCAGAATCTTAATGCACTTTATCACTCAAAAAGGAATTAAAATTAATGTTAATCTAACAAATCTTTCAAAACCTAAGAACTTCAAATTCTATGGATGTGTGTAAATCCATGAAACTTAATGTAGCTTCCACTTTTATAGAATATAAGGTCTAGAAGTGTTGTTCCTCCTTTGGCTTAGACCACCACTAAACTGTTCTCAGGGAGGGAGTGAATTATAAATCACTAACTTGGTTCTGTGAGAAAATTTGGGTCATTTTTACATTATAATACTTTAATGTTTGTGCTGTCTTTTATAGACGTCATATTCACCAGTATTTACAGTATCTGAAACTCTGAAATGTCCCAGGAGTAGGAATGGAAGTTCCGAAGGCTTTAATATGTTTCCTGTTGCTAAGGTAACCACATCCTTGATATCCATGTGTTCAACATGTCACTCTCATTTTGTGTCTGGCTCTCAGAGAGCCAGCCCTGGCTCATGGCATCAAAGAAACACAAGAAATGAAAACAAGACAAAAGACATATGGAATTGTTTCCTCTTTAAGGTGTCTTTTTTAAAATAATAAACTCTCTCAAGTTAATGCTGAAATTCTTAAATTCCTACATTGAATTAATAAAGAGATTTAATGAGAAATTAAGAACTAGTATGTAGTATATGAGTCTTCTACAGATAAAATTACTAAACACTGTCAGGAAATACAAAAAAAACAAGTTTATAAATGATCAACTGTAGAATAACACTCACCCATGTACCAAAGCAAAGGAATATTGAATCAGTGTGTGAACTATTCAATAAACTCAAGGAACTGTTATAAATAAAGTTATTTTAACTTTAAATATACCCAATGTTAAGGCCTAAATATAAAATGCAGTTCAACCATCAAAACTTTGATCAACATAAAACATGTTTAAGAGAAAGGCAATTTACTTCTATGTGTTAAATATGAAATGATCTATTAATACTTGATCACTATTTAAAGCAAAGTTTTTTCTACATCTGGCCCCTTTTAGAAATGAAACATTTAATTTTAGCTCAATAAAAAGAGCATATTTCAGCAATTTTTAAATCATCATTTATATATACTATGAAAAAATTAGAGATATGTTCATAAGTCTCCAATTAAAATTTAAGCAAATGACCTTTGTGCACCTCTCTGTTATATAAATTTGATGGCATTGCAAGAGATAACCAAAGATGATTAAGAAACACGAATTTTTTTCTTGAATGTTAGTCTAGGCCTGCCTTTATCATTCGTGATTTTAATTTTCAGGTTTCAACAATAAAATAAAATTTTAAGGTTTATCTCTGTCTCTATGTAGAGGTCAGACATATAGCAACTGCTTTTGATTTAGCATAATCTTCAGTACACAGAATGAACAGTGACCTAGCTTCCATCCTTTTCTTCTTTTATAAGTCCCTGTCTTCCCAACAACCCATCAGCATCTGAGAATTCCTTCCAGTCACTGCCTACACAGATTGAGCCAAAGCTTAAATTGCTGAATATGAAGTATAGAAAGGGCTTCAGTGTCACCCAGCAATGTTAATATATGGACAAATGCTCAAAAAGTGAATTGCATTACAGAGGACACTTCTTAATATAATATAAATATTGTATCATCATTTTAGCATCTAGGCCAGCTACTGCTGAGTTTAATGTTACATTTATTTCTTTAAAAAACAAAGGTTATTGAAAAGCTCATGACATAAAAGTTCTAATCAAAATGTTTAATACTAGAATAAAAGTATTTTTAAAAGACCTAACTGTGACCAGTAGGTGTTGGGCCTACTGAACAGCATAGACAAGAGTGTATATTATTTCAGACTGAGTAGAAAATACTAATTTGCTTTTCATCATGCATACATATCATTTGTTTTTGTAGTCAGAGAGCATTAACAGCTACTACTGAGGAACATGAAAAATGAAGTTGATGAGTTTTGATGAAAATTTTTTAAATGTGAGACTGACATTAGTCATGATTTTTCAGGCTGTAACTGACTGGCTGAGTCAGACTGACTCAAAGTATAAGGCTTTTTTTTTTAAAACAAAAGTAATATAGTTTCTTTATAAACGTAAAAAATAATTTTATTCTGATATAGATAAGTGAATAAAATACTATGAAAAATTGGAGGTTTATTAATTGCTTTTATGCTTCTCACCATGTAGTCGAATTTCATATTATTCAAGTAAAAGCTCCAGTAAAAATCAATGAAGAGGACACTTCTGTCTCTGGCCAAAACTGAAGAAAAGAGACCTGATTACCTTCCTGACTGAAACAACCAAAAAAGTGGACAAAAGCTAAAGGTTTTGAAGACACTGGCCATCAAGTAATGAAGGACAGTGATCCTTGATGGAAGAAAACAAATGGGGTGCATGCTATGGTTACCTCCAAGTTAAAGCTTTGAGAGAGTTTCTAGGCAGCAATACAGGAAGGAGGAACTCAGATGGAACTTGGAAGAATCCCTGATGTGAATATCAGAGGTGGGAGTCTGAAGAGAATAAGACAGATAGAGTTTGCAGGAAAGAGTACCAAGGATGAGAGAGATGCACATAGAGAAAATATCAGAGATCTGCAGAGAGTCCCCCTGGAATATTTAGCTGAATGCTAATGAGGGCATGAATATGAAAAAAATACCCAAGAGTGGAGAAAGAATCACCCTAAAATATTAGAAGAAATGATACTTGTGATCATTCAAGACCATGAATATACCTATTTCCACCACTCAGCATGGAAAAACTTCATAATAAATGGGCCACTGGGTAGAGGATGGCCCACATGAGGATTTTGTCTAAGTTAATCTAGCTCTAGGTTAAAAGCTTTTCTGATCCCACCAAACAAAACCTTAAAAACAAACAAACAAACAAAAATAAAAAGATCATATTGTTCTTAATACTTAACTAAATCCCAGAAAAATAGCAGAAAAATATTTACAAAAATGTGAAAATATTCATCATCCAAAAGCTGAATTTTATAATATATAATCAGAAAAACAAGACAAATAATGATAAGAAAAAAATTAACCAATTAAAACTGATGCAGAACTGATGTTATAAATAGCAAACAAGGTTATTAAAATAATCATTATAACTTATTATATGTTTTAAATCATTATATGTTTAAAAAGTTAAGTAGAGCGATAGAGGATATTTAAAATTCCTAAATCAAACTTCTAGATATGAAAACTATTATGTCTGAAATGAAAAATACACTAGATGAGACTATTGTGGATTACATTTTGCAAAAGAAAAAAAAATTAGTGACCTTGAAAACAGAAGAAAACAACCTATCCAAAATGAAGCACACAGAAAAATACTTTTAAAATAAACACAGCTCAATGTTTTTAGAATATCAGAGCTCAATGTTTTTAGACTATCATATCAATTTACAGAGATATATACTAAAAACCACTGAATTATATACTTTCTTGAATTCTTTGGCATGTAAATTATAACTGGATAGAGCTGTTTAAAAAATATGAGCTGTGAGCAACTTCAAGTGACCTAATATATATGTGTGGAGTCCCCAAAAGAGAGAAGGGGGAGGAGGACAGAAAAAAAGACTTGTAGAATAATGAACAAAAATTTTCCAAATTTAAGGAAAAGTTTAAACACAGACATCCAATAAGCTCTACAAATTGCAAGTACAAGAATAAAATGAAATCAAGGCATAGCATAATCAAATTGCTCAAAATGTGAGATAAGAGAAAATCTCAGAAGCAGCCAGAGTTAAAGAGACATGTCATGTAGAGACACAGGGAGAAGAAAAACAGCAGATTTCTCATTAAAAACAATGTAAGCAAGAAGGAGTAGAGGAATACTTGTAAAATATTGAAAGAAAATATTTGTTTTAGAATCAGGTAGAATTAGTCTTTCAATTTCATTCCTCTGTTTCAAGTTGTTTTAGTTACTCTAGGGTATCAGAATTTTCATATGAATTTTCGAATTTGCTTGTCAATTTCTACAAAGAAGCCTGCTGGGATTTTGATTGGGATAGTATTGACCCTATAGGTCAGTTAGTAGAAAACTGATATCTTAAAAATATTAAATCTCCTGACCCATGGATATGGTCTTAGGTCTTCTATGAACCTTGACTGATAATGATGTATCAGTATTGGTTCATTGATTGTAACCAATGTATCACACTTTTTTGGTGGTGGTAGAACTTGTGGGTGGGATGGGGGAAGAAGAGGGAATAGGTGGTGAACTTTCTGTATTTTCCACTCAATTTTGTTGTGAACCTAAAACTTCTCTAAAAAATAAAGTATGTTAATAATCTTTAAAAAGAATGATCTTAAATCAACAACTTAATCTTCCATATTTAGAAACTAGAAAAAGAACAAACTAAAATGAATGTAAGCAGAGGAAAAGGAAGGATAAAAACTGAGCAGAAGTAAATTTAATAGAGAAGAGAAAAATCAGCTAAACCAAAAGTTGGTTCCTGAAAAAAAACAATAAAATTGGCAAAAATTTAGCTAGATTGATCAAGAAAAATAAAAGAGAAGACTCAAATTACTAAAATCAGGAATTACAGAGAGAATATCGCTACCCATCTTAAGAAATACAGGAGATTATGAGAGAATACTATGAAAACGATATGCCATCAAATTTTAAAAGTTATGGTGGAAAAAGAATCACTCCAGAAATTACTGAAAGGCACAAATTACTGAAATTTACTCAAGAAGACAAAAAATTTAAATAGGCCTATACCAAGTAAAAAAAAAAATTAGTAATTTAAAAACTTCACACTGGTGTCAGTTCAAGATGAAGAAGACACAGGAAAATCCTGAACTCACCTCCTCCCACAGACACTAAATTTACTGCTATATATGGAACAATTACCTCTTAAACCCTAAAACGTGGCCAAGCAACCACTTCACATCTGGCAAAGGAGAGGAAAACCACATGGAAGGGGGTAGGAAAGTTTTCTTTTTTTAAAACTTTTTATTTTATACTGGAGTACAGCTGATTAACAATGTTGTGATAGTTTCAGGTGCACAGCAAAGGGACTCAGCCATACATATACATGTA
Source organism: Delphinapterus leucas (assembly GCF_059928025.1). NCBI lineage: Eukaryota > Metazoa > Chordata > Mammalia > Artiodactyla > Monodontidae > Delphinapterus > Delphinapterus leucas. The sequence goes on along the minus strand of NC_143140.1, from coordinate 37,189,129 downwards.
TCCATTCCCCCCCAAACTCCCCTCCCATCCAGGCTGTCACATAACATTGAGCAGAGTTCCCTGTGCTATACAGTTGGTCCTTGCTGGTTATTCATTTTAAATATAGCAGTGTGTACATGTTGATCCCAAACTCCCTAAACATCCCTTCCCCCAATTCTTCCCCCTAGTAAGCAACCATAAGTTCATTCTCTAAGTCTGTGAACCTGTTTCTGTTTTGTAAATAAGTTCATTTGTATCATTTCTTTCTAGATTCCACAGGTAAGGGATATCATACAACATTTCTCTTTTTCTGACTTACTTCACTCAGTATGACAATCTCTAGGTCCATCCATGTTGCTGCAAATGGCATTATTTCATTCTTTTTAATGGCTGAGTAATATTCCATTGTATATATGTACCACATATTCTTTATCCATTCTTTTATCAGTGGACATTTAGGTTGCTTCCATGTCTTGCTATTGTAAATAGTGCTGCAATGAATATTGGGGTGCATGTATCCTTTCAGACCATGTTTTGTTTTGTTTTTTCAGAAGCAAAAAGTTTTAACATAATGTATATGAACCATTTTATGGGGATGATGTCCAAGGAGTTAAATGCTTTTACAAGATTTTGGGCCAAAAAATTACATGGTTTAAAAGTTCTGAATTGAAAAAAAAATTTTTTCCAGGGGTCTTTGTTGGGCTTGATACAATTAATAACATGTCACATAAACAGAGGCAAGTGTAGGCACAATAGGAATCCTGTGGTTAGGGGGCCTTTGTTCATCCTATGCTACAGACAAACCAGTGTCTATGGCCTGCATTCAGATCTCAGTTCAGGGATTAACACTAAGGAAATTTTAAGACATAATCTCATCATAAACCCCAGTGCAGTGACCTACAATTGGGAGGGAGCTCAAAACCCAGAACTTCTCCCTGAGGAGCAAAGTGTTAATACTCCAAATCAGGCACCCTAACTTTTGAGAACAGGAACTGAGAGATGAGAGCCCAAAACATCTTGCTTTGACAACCAATGGGTCTCATAGCTCATGTGGTAAACTGATGAACGTCCCTTAAAAGGCCCACATACAAACTCACCCACTCTAGGATCCAGTGCAGAAGCAGCCCTTTGAAAGGTACCCAGACTTTATGTGAAAAAAGACTCATTTCCTAATTTTAAAGCAATTGTCTAAGGGGCAGGTGCCTGCTGGGATACTCTCCAGGGACAGAAGCTGGTGGGTGACATCTTGCCACTCTTTTGATGCCTTAAGGCCTTACTAAAGCCAGCAGACACCATTTTTTTCCTTTTGTTTTCTTTTTTGTTTTCCTTTCCCATGAGGGCCATATCTGTGCTCCATCTGGTAGGCGCCATCTTCTGTACTCTCTCTCTACTTTACTAAAGCCAGCAGGTACCATCCAGTTTTTTCCCACTTTTTATTCTCCTTTTTCTTTTTTTTCTTTTTCTCTTTTATTCATTTTTCAATTTTCTTTCACTTTTCCTCTTTTCATTTGCCTTTTTTTTATCAAGTGCCATCCTTGCATTCTCCCTGTGCCTCAGTCCAGCCAGTGGGCAGCATCTTTGTACTCTCTCTCTGCCATGTTCCAGAACACCAATATCTCCCAGCAGGAAGCCTCTACACATGTCTGGTGATCCATTTTTTGTGACTGCCACTCAGGGGATGCCCCTTCATTGCCTGGCTCTGGAGACTAGGGGGACTTGTATTTGTGGGTCCCATGGCACTGTAACAATTGTAGAGAGAGTTCTTGGCTGACTACTACTCCCAGGGAATTGCACAGATAGCAGACTGAAACACACCTCAGTCTTTTTTTTTTTTTTGAAGTGATTTTTTAAAAATCTTTTTTGGAGTATAATTGCTTCACAATACTGTGTTAGTTTCTGTTGTACAACAAAGTGAATCAGCCATATGCATACATATATCCCCATATCCTCTCCCTCTTAAGCCTCCCTCCCACCCTCCCTATCCCCCCCCCAGGTCATCGCAAAGCACCGAGCTCATCTCCTGTGCTATGCTGCTGCTTTCCACTAGCTAACTGTTTTACATTTGTTAGTGTATATATGTTGATGCTACTCTCACTTCACCCCAGCTTCCCCCTCCCCACCTCCATGTCCTCAAGTCCGTTCTGAATGTCTACGTCTTTATTCCTGCCCTGCCACTAGGTTCATCAGTACCATTTTTTTAAGAGGCCTATGTGCTTGTCCAGAGCTTTGGCCTAAGGGGCAGGCTTCTGGTTTGGCACATTATAAGGACCTAATGAGGGGCTCTATGATAACAGAGGCTGCTGAATTCAATATTTTCACTCTCCCTCTGCCTCACTCCAGCTTGCTAGTATCTTACAGAAAGGAGTTTATATCCTCTCTAGTACCCTGATTTTTGTGGCTGCTGAAAGGGGACACCTCTATATCACCTGGCTCTGGTAGCCAGTGGAGTTTACACTCATGCATCCCATGGGACTATAATCAACAGTGAAAGAGTTCTTAAATAGCTACCACCCCCAGGGCACAACAAAAGGCAACAGTCCCAGGAGCTCAATCTTTCTGGAAAGAGGCTTATTAGCTTATCATCATAGCTACAGCCTGATGCGCAGGTTTCTAATTAAACACACATCTAATGGCCAACTGTAAACATTTCCTGAGATGTCAGATGGTGGGCACTATCTATACACTGTCCCTCTGCCACAGTCCAGAGAGCCAGCATCTCTCAGCGGGGAGCTATTATATGTGTTTGGTATATCTGGGTCCCTGGTATTTGCAGATGCCATCCAAGGGATACTCCTTGATTGCCTGGCTCTGATGGCCAGGGGCACTTGCATTTCTGAGTCCCCTGGCACTGTAACAATCAAAGAGACAGTTTTTGGCAGGCTACCATCCCCAGGTCATTGCACAGACAGCAGACCGAAACACATCCCCAGCCTTTCCATGAGAGAAGCCTAGTTGCTACTTCTGGAGCTTCAGCCTTGGGGCAGGTTTCAGGTTTGGCACACAACTAAAATCTATAGAGATGCTCTCAGGGAATGTAGGTAGGTGGATAGCATCTTTGCACTTTTCCTCTGCCTCACTATAGCTCACTTGCATCTCCCAGAAAAAAGCTTGTGTATGCAACTGGAACCCTGATTTTTGTGACTGCTGCCCAGGGTACACCTCTGGATTACCTGTCTCTGTGGGCCAGTGGGGCTTATGCATGTGGTCCTGCAGAACTCTGTATATTTGCATTCTTTAAAAGCTGTTGTCTGAGGGTCTGACCTCCAATCAGCCTGAATCTAGTTAGGACACTGTCTGGTCTTGGCACACCCTCAACTACTGAGACCTATTAAAAATAAAATAGCCTTCTTAGACAATCACAAAAGTTTGGAGACAACCAAAAGCTAGAGCAAGATTAAACAGTAAGATTCATCTCCTGCACAAGGCCAACTCTTCAAGACTGGGAGAAGTGGCTGTTTCATCTAATGTGTAGAAACCAACACAGAGTCAAGAAAAATGAAGAGACAGAGAAATACATTTCAAACAAAGGAACAAAATAAAACATAAAAAAAATTAATGAAACAGAGATAAGTAATTTACCTCATAAAGAGTTAAAAGTAATGATCATAAAGATGTTAACCAAACTCAAGAGAAGAAGAGATGAACAAAGTAAGAACTTCAAGGAAAATATAAGGAAGTTCCAAACAGAAGTCACAGAACTTAAGAGTACAATATCTGAACTGAAAAATACAATAGAGGGGTTCAACAACAGACTAAAGGAAGCAGAAAAAAAGGATCAGTAAACTCAAAGACAAGGCAGGGGACTTCACCCAATAGAGCAGCAAAAAGAAAACAGAATGAAAACAAGTGACAATAGCTTAAAAGACTAACGTGGCAACATCAAGCAGACTAACATCTAGGAGTCCCAGAAAGAGAAAAGAGAGAGAAAAGGACAGAAAATTTATTGAAAAAATAATGGCCGAGAACTTTTCTAACCTGGGGAAAGAAATAGACATTTCGATCTAGGAAGCCTAGAGAGTTCCAAATAAGAGGAACATAAAGAGACCCACACCAAGACACATTATAATTAAAATGTCAAAACTCAAAGACAAGGAGTGAACCTTAAAAGCATCAAGGGAAAAACTACTTGTTACGCACAAGGGAACCCCCATAAGACTATGAACAGACTTTTCAACAGAAACTTTGCAAGCAATAAGGGAGCACTGAAAGGGAAAAAATTTCCAACCAAGAATACTCTACCCAACAAAGTTATTATTCAGATTGAAGGAGAAAGAGAGTTTTCAGACAAGCAAAAGCTAAATAAGTTCATCATTACTAAACCAGCCCTACAAGAAATGTGAAAAGGACTTCTTAAAGCCAAAAAGAAAGTGTACAAGTGAGTAACAAGAAAACATATAGAAATATAAACCTCACTGGTAAAGATAAATATATAGTAAAGTTATAAAGTTTTATATATAGTTATATATATTAACATATAAACTTAAAAAGTATATATACTATATATATAGTAATATATATATAAACTTATAAAGTTAGTAGGAATTTTAAAAGAAGAATTAGTAAAAATAACTGAAAATACAATAATTAGTTAAGGGATACATAAAATAAAAAAGCCTAAAATGTGAAGTCAAAAACAAAGCATTGGGATGGAAGAGTAAAAATGTAGAACTTTAGAATGTGTTCAAACTTAAGTTGTTATAGACTTAAAATACTGTTTTATATATATAAGCTATTATGTAAGCCCCCCTGTAACTACCAAACAAAAATCTATAGTATATACACAAAAGACAATGAGAAAGGAATGTAAGCATACCCTTAAAGAAAGTTGTCAACCAACAAAGGAAGACAGCAAGAGAAGAAAGGAACAAAGAAACTAAAAAACAGTCAGAAAATAGTTAACAAAATGACAGTAAGTACACACCTATCAATAACTACTTTATATGTAAATGGATTAAATTCTTCAATTGAAAGATATAGAGTGACTGAATTGATAAAAAATCAAGACCCATCTATATGCTGCCTACAAGAGACTCACTTCAGATGCAAGGATATACACACACTGAAAGTGAAGGAATGAAAAAAGATATTTCATGCAAATGTAAGTGTAAAGAAAGCTAGGGTAGCTATATTTATATCAGACATAATAAACTTTAACAGAAAAGGTGTAATAAGAGACAAAGAAGGGCATTACATATTGATAAAAGAGCCAATCCAAAAAGAAGATATAACCTTTGTAAATATTTATGCAAATACAGGAGCACCTAAATATATAAAGCAAATATTAGCAGACCTCGAGGGAGAAATAGACAACAATACAATAATAGCAGGGAACTTTAATACCCCACTTATACCAAGGACAGATTATGCAGACAGAAAATCAGTAAGTAAACATCAACTTTAAACAACACATTAGACAAGATGGACTTAGATATATACAGAACATTCCATCCAAAACAAATAGAACACACAACTTCTCAAGTGCACATGGAACATTCTCCAGAATAGATCATATGTTTCAATTTTAAGAAGATTGAAATCATATCAAGCATCTTTCCAGCCACAATGGTATGAAAGTACAAATCAATTACAAAAAGACTAAAAAATTCACAAATACATGAAGACTAAACAACATGCTACTGAACAACAAATGGGTCAACAGAGAAATAAAGAGCAAAATCAAAACATACCTTGAGACAAATGAAAATACAACATATCAAAACTTATGATGGAGCAAAAAGCAGTTCTAAGATGGAAATTCATAGTAATACATGCCTACCTCAAGAAACAAAAATAATCTCAAACAACTTTACACACCAAGGAACTAGAAAAAGAAGAACAGACAAAGCCCAAAGTTAATAGAAGGAAGGAAATAACAAAGATCAAGCAGAAGTAAATGAAAGAGAGTGCAAAAAGATAATAAAAAAAAATGAATGAAACCAAATGCTGCTTCTTTGAAAAGATAAATAAAATTGACAAATTTTAACTAGACTCACCAAGAAAAAAAGAGAGATCTCAAATAAATAAAATCAGAAATGAAAAAGAGGGGTTCCCTGGTGGCGCAGTGGTTGAGAGTCCACCTGCCGATGCAGGGAACACGGGTTCGTGCCCCAGTCCGGGAAGATCCCACATGCCGTGGAGCGGCTGGGCCCGTGAGCCATGGCCGCTGAGCCTGCACGTCCAGAGCCTGTGCTCCGCAACAGAAGAGGCCACAACAGTGAGAGGCCTGCGTACCGCAAAAAAAAAAAAGAAAGAAATGAAAAAGATTTTATAACTGATCCCACAGAAATACAAAGGATCATAAGAGAATACTATGAATAATTATATAGCAACAAATTGGAAAATCTTGAAGAAACGGATAAATTCCTAGAAACAAACAACCTTACAGATTAAATCATGAAAATAATGGAAAATCTGAACAGATTGACTACTAGTTATAACATTAAATCAGTAATAAAAACTCTCTACAAACAAAAGTCCAAGACCAAACAGCTTCACTAGTGAATTCTACCAAACATTCAAAGAAGAATTAGTACCAATCTTTCTCGAATTTTTCCGTAAGATAGAACAGGATTCAACACTTTCAAACTCATTTCACAAAGCCAGCATTACCTTGATATGAACCCATCCAAGGACACCACAAGAAAAGAAAATTACCAATATCTTTGATAAATAGAAGTGCAAAAATTCTGAACAAAATATTAACAAACTGAATTCAACAATATGTTAAACGAATCATGCACCATGATCAAGTGGGATTTATTGCAGGGACTCAAGAATAGTTCAACACCGCCAAATCAATCGACATGATACACCACATTAACAAAATAAAGGATAAAAATCATGTGATCATCTCAATGGGAGCAGAAAAAGTATTTGACAAAATTCAGCATTCATTTAGGATGAACAAGGTGGATGTAGAGCAAACATACCTCAACATAATAAAGGCCATATATAACAAAACTACAGCTAACAATACTCAATGGTAAAAAACTGAAAGCTTTTTCTCTAAGATCACAAACAAGATAATGATGCCCATTCTCACCACTTTTATTCAACATAGTATTGGAAGTCCTAAGCTCAGCAATTAGTAAAGAAAAAGAAATTAAAAACATTCAAATTGGAAAGAAAGAAGTAAAACTGTCACTATTTATTTGCAGGTGACATGGCACCATAAGTAGAAAACTCTTAAGACTCCACCAAAAACTGGAACTAATAAATGAATTCAGTAAAGTCACAGGATGCAATATCAATACATAGAAATACTAATAACAAACTGTCAGAAAGAGAAATTAAGAAAACAATCCCATTTACAATTGCAACAAAAAGAATAGAATACCTAGGAATAGATTTAACCAAGGAGGTGAAAGACCTGTACACTAAAAATTAAGACACTGATTGAAAGAAACTGAAGATGACACAAATAAAATGTAAAGATACTCCATGCTCATGGATTGGAAGATTTAATATTGTTAAAATGTCCATACTACTCAAAGCAATCTACAGATTCAATGTAATTCCTATCAAAATTCCAATGACATTTTTCACAGAAACAGGACAAATAATTCAAAAAGTTGTATGGAACCACAAAAGACCGTGAATAGACAAAACAATCTTGAGAAAGAAAAGCAAAGCTGGAGGTATCATGCTCCCTGATCTCAAACTTTACTAAAATTATGGTACTCAAAAGAGTATGGTAAAAAAAAAAAAAAAAGAGTATGGTACTAGCATAAAAACAGATACATAGATCAGTGGAACAGAATACAGACCCCAGAAATAAACCCATGTATATATGGTGAATTAATTTAAGACAAAGGAGTCAAGAATACACAATGGGAAAAGGACAGTCTTTTTGATAAATGATGTTGGGAAAACTGAACAGCCACATGCAAAAGAATGAAACTAGACCTCTATCTTTCACCAACCATAAAAATTAACTCAAGATGGATTAAAAACTTGACTGTAAGACCTGAAACCATAAAAATCTTAGAAGAAAACATAGGCAGAAAGGTCCTTGACATTAATCTTAGTAATTATTTTTTGGATTTGACACCACAGCAAAGGCAATAAAAGCAAAATTAAACAAGTGGGACTACATCAAACTAAAAAGCTTCTGCACAGAAAAGGATACCATCCACAAAATGAAAAAGTGACTTACTAAGTGGGAGAAAATATTTGCAAATCATATATCTGATAAAGGGTTAATATACAAAATATATAGGGAACTCATATAATGTAATAGCAAAAAAAACAAACGATCTGATTGAAAAAATGGGCAGAGGATCTGAATAGACATTTTTCTAAAGAAGACATACAGATGGCCAACAGGTATGTGAAAACATGCTCAACATCACTAATCATCAGGGAAATGCAACTCAAAACCACAATGAAATATCATAACTTACACCTGTTAGAGTGGCCATTATTAAAAAGACAAGAAATAACAAGTGTTGGTGAGAATGTGGAGAAAAGGCAATGCTTGGGCACTATTGATGGGAATGTAAATTGCTACAGACACTATGGAAAACAGTATGGAGTAGAGCTTTTTCAAAAAATTAAAAATATAACTACCATATGATCCAGTAATTTCCACTTCTGGGTATTTATCTGAAGAAGGCAAAAACACCTACTTGAAAAGATATATGCACCTTCATGTTCGTTAAAGCCTTATTTACAATAGCCAAGAAATGGAAACAACCTAAGTGTCTATTGATGGATAAAGAAGATGGGTGTATATATAAAATGGAACATTTTTCAGCCATTAAAAGGAATGAAATCCTGCCATTTGTGACAACATGGATGGGCCTTGAGGGGATTATGCTAAGTGAAAGAAGTCAGACAAAGACAAATACCATACACCCTCAGTTATATGTAAAATTTTAAAAATAAATAAATAACAACAACAACAAAAACCCAAAATCATAGAAACAAAGAATACATTGGTGGTTGCCATAGGAGGGGAGTGGGTGTGATGGGTGAAGGGAGTCAAAAGGCACAATCTTCCAGTTATAAAATAAGACATGGGGATGTAATGTACAGCATAGTGACTATAGTTAACACTGTAGTGCACATTTGAAATATGCTAAGAGAGTAAATCTTAAAAATTCTTATCACAAGGAAAAAAAAATCTGTAACTATGTATGGTGACAGACTTATTGTGGTCATCATTTTGCAACATATACAAATATCTAATCACTATGTTGTACACTTGAACCTAATATAGTGTTCTATGCAAACTACACCTCAACAAAAGTTAAAACTTCACACAAAGAAAATCACAGACATAGATGGCTTTACTGGTGAATTCTACCAGTCAAAGAAGAGCTAATACCAAATCCTCATAAACTTCTCCAAAAAAACAGAAGAGGAAGGACTACTTCTCAACTCCTCTGTGAGGCCACTGTTACCATGATCTGAAAGTCAAAGACTCACAAGAAGAAAACTACTAATTGATAAGTACTTTTTAATATAGATGCAAAACCCCTCAACAAAATACTACCAAACCAAATCCAGTATATAAATGGATTATGCACCATGAACAAGTAAAATGGATTATGCACCATGAACAAGTCCCAAGAATGCCAGGTTGATTTAACATCCCCAAATTAATTAATATAACAGACCTTATTAATAGAGAAATATGATCATCTCAGTAGACATATACAAAATTTGACAAAATCCAAAACCCATTAATGACAAAAACAACCCTCAAATTAGAAGTAGTAACAAAACTTTCTCAGCCTGATAAATAGCATCTGTAAAATCCATACGGCTAACCATCATACTTAACATTGAAAGACCAAATGCTTTCCCTGAAGATAGGGAACAAGTCAAAGATGTTTTATGCATAATTGTACATTTCAAATTTGGAATATTTTATTTAACTCTTCTGATGCTTTTATACTTAAAACATATTATAATATTAAATATTCATCAAAAGCACAGTTCAACTGGCTGCATAATATTCTATTAAATTAATGTATTATGATGTATTTAAATAATCCCTATTGTTGGAAAATATGATTAATTTAAAATTTTCTTTTATAAATAATATTAGGAAAGTGGGCATACTGGGTCAAATAATAGGAGTGCTTTCAAAGACTTGATTTATTTGCCAAGATCCTTCCCCAATAAATTTGCACTAATTTATAATCTCACAAGAACTTTGAGTTATATTTTAAAACTTTAACATTTTATTTAATTGATATTGAACATTTTTATTGGCTATCCATACTTTTGTTTTTTAGATTATCTGTTCCAGTTTTAACAATATTTTATTGGAATATTAAATAAATTTTATGACACTTTATAAAAAAGTACCAACATCCTATTACATTTGTTCATAGTATTCTCTCTTTAAATATAGTTGTGGCATTTTTCATGTTGTAAACTTCAAAATTTTTAGGTAATCAAATCATTGTTTCCTTCCTTTATGAGTTCTTCTCAAGCTTTTGAAAATATTTATCAATACCTTTTAAATGTTTGATTTATAATTCATGAAATTTATTTTGATAAATAATCAAAATGTAAGGTTATAATTTGAGTTTTTAAAAATGGATGCCTTAGATTTTTCATGCAGTTTTTTTTTGTTTTTTTGTTTTTGGCCGTGCTTGGTCTTCATTGTTGTGTGTGGGCCTTCTCTAGTTCCGGTGGCTTCTCTTGTTGCAGAGCACGGGCTCTAGGCGTGCAAGCTTCAGCAGTGGTGGAGCGTGGGCTCAGTAGTTGTGGCTTGCGGGCTGTAGAGCGCAGGCTCAGTAGTTGTGGCACACGGGCTTAGCTGCTCTGCGGCATGTGAGATCTTCCCAGACCAGGGCTTGAACTCACGTCCCCTGCATTGGCAGGCGGATTCTTAACCACTGTGCCACTAGGGAAGCCCTCTCATGCATTTTTGTAAAATAAACTATTCTATGTAGTGAAGACACATGGAAATAAACAATAAATAGTACTTTGCAGAATAATAGTAGCATTGACTATTAAGAAACATTATCCAAAACTTGGGAATAAAGCAAGGAAGGAATGTATGTTCTTTCAATGTCATACTAATGCACTGAATAACAGGCCCACCCATGGAGTATTTAATTCACAAGGGAAATGTAACTCCCTTTGATACATTATTTACTATTAATCAGGATTTAGGTTCTGAAATTACATGTTAATTTCTTAATATTTTAGGGTGGAGAAGTAATTGATTTTTGTCCTAAAAGATTCATATTTTTGTCATAAAAGGTTATCATTTTATTACCATGTAGGACTTTAAACAGTTTTATATATAATCTAACATTTTTATTCCAACACCTTTTCTTCAATGACCATAGTATATACTCAGTTCCTTAAATGGTCTTTGAACCAGCTTTATATCTCACTGGTTCCTACATTACAGATGTAAACAGGCAAGTACATCTTTGACATATATTCCTCTAGATTTGTGTGACAGTCATGATTATATAACATTTACAACTTTTAAAAAATTAACTTGCACTATGTATCTATGCAAAAAATTTCTAAACCTAAATATTTTAATAATATTTATTTTTACTCTTTTTGTTGTATTTAGTTTATGATTCTTATTGTTGGTGCTTCTCTTATTTCTTAAATTCTGCTTTGCTACTTGTATGGTCTTTATGTATATCTTCTCATGTGATTTGAATGATCATATCTACTTTTTAGTTTGATTTAGGTTACTTTATTTTTTCCAACATATTTCAAACCTAAATCTAATTTTAAACTTGAAAAATAAATATAAGCTTAGTACATTGTCATGATTTTAAAACGCTCTTCCCTGCCTGTTGGTCCATCCCCACCTCGCTCCTACTTAATCTCTTGTAATGCAGTCAGGGATTTTAGATCCAGACTTTTGAGATTGCATTATTATCTTCATATTATATATGGTTTCATTCAAGAATAAATCTCCATTACATTTGATCACCACAATTAAAACAATGTTAATTAGTAATACTAAGCTAGGAACTATGTAGAACACTTAAAATGTATTATTTGATCACTAAGTTACCTTCTGAGATTGTTTCCATTATTATCTCAATTTAAGAAAAAATAATCTGAGGCTTAGAGAAAGTTAAGTGCCCAAGGCCACAAATTTCTAAGTGATCCACCCATGAAGTGAATCTCATTTTGTCTCCCCAGAACACGTGCTCCAAACCACCAGGTAACATTGCTTTTTAGTTTAGCTTTAACTACATGTTTACTTGATTTCAATGCTCATCATCAGACATTGTCTTCATATTCCCCCAATTTTTAAAATTTTGAATTTTGTTTCATCATTCAGTTAGCTGCAATATATCATCAAGATTATTTTTGAAGAGGATTTTTTGTTTCATCTGTAAATTTTTTTAATTTAAAATTTTAAAATATTTTCTGACATTATATAAAAGTCTATATTTCCATTGTTTTCATTATTTAATGACAGCTCAGTTGTGAATAAAAATTGCACATCGTAATTTTTAACCGTTCAAATTCAGTAGATTTTGCTCACCTATCATGTCATGTTGTAGACAGGAAATATGAGACCAGTCTAGTTTTTTGAGCATTATCTGTTTTATTTTTCTACCCAAATGCTAATTATTCAGTTAAAGAAATAATATGTGATAATTACATTTCTCAAGGTGTATCTAGAACATGCATCTCTTTTTACCTATTTTGTATGTTATACATTGAATCCTCATGCCGTGATTAATTAATTCTTTCTTTATAGCTGTGAAAAGTTTTCTTCAAGTATGACTTTGATTACTAGTTCTGTTCCATTTGTTTTATAATATTTCCTGTAACTGTTCCTTTTACTTCCCACTCACTCAAATACAACTTTCATCTTTAATTCTTCATCATTTTTGTTTTGATTACCAAAGAGCTTCTCATATGCATCTTGCATCCCATGGATAAATTATTTTTCCATTGGACCTGAGCTGTTTGCCTTTTTGTTTACATGCTTGTGATATTACTTTATCATTTCTAAAATGATAGGCATTGTGGACTGTTCTTGGTCCCGTTTTATAGATGAAGGTCAAATCAATAGTTTGAAGGAAGCAGATACTGGTTCAAAAGTAAGCAAGCAAATAAAAGCAAATAGTATGGCTCTATAGGCAAAAGGGTATAGGCTTATAAGAAGAGCAGGTAATGATGTGGATTTAATATGACTACACACTACAACATAAAGCAGTATTTTAAAAATAAGAATGATATTGAGCAGTGATATGCGGAATGTCTTTATGAATCACAGAATCAACAAACTTTGTATTTCACCTACCTTGCCCATTTCTACATAACTATATCCAAATATTGATAATATTAATGAATGAAAGAAGGAAGAAATATATATACATACATCAAATATGTATATATATATATATATATATATATACACACATACCAAATATTATTATTTGCAAAGCCCTGTGACAGGCATTTTACTTCCTTTTTTTTTCTTAAGTTTTTGGTGTGAAAAACAAGAACTGAAAAGCTGATAATAGAAACATAAGGTTTTATGAGTTTTATATTTTGTAATTACTTAAGAACTAACTACATTTTTATCTCACGGAGGTCTAATAAATGTTTTCCATTTTTCTGAATTATATATCAATTCCAATTCCCAGTCAGGGAAGAATTTGTCCAGAACTTTAACATGTATATGAATATTTAACAGGTGTATAAATATATATAAAAATCTGTATAGTCAAAGACACTATATATTTCATCACGCAAGTTACAATCAGATTATTTGAACATTTTTAAGTAAAATAGGTTTAAACTATTTTGAAGATTTCCTAAACAGTCTCATCTTCTTTCATTTCTCTCTAAATCATAGTGAAAAATAATTGCATTCTAGCACTTTCCTGCCAGAAATGCGATTTCTCCAACAGAACAAAAGGGCTTCTCAGTAGAATTAATTTTCAGAAACAAAGACCTCCCAGTGAAAGTAGACATTTAATTTGAATTTTCAGCACAATATTAAGGGATTGTTTTTCTTCAGTTGCCACCTACATGTCATTGATCAGGAACCTTCTTTATTTTTGTGCCCAGATGTTCTAAAAGGTTGCTTTCATAGCTAAACATGCTCTAAGTAGCTCAGGATACATTAACTATCCAACTTCCAGAAAAAAAGGTTGCAATATAAATGATACAAAATGGAACAATATAGAACAATACTAATTAGACTTTGAGGAAAAATACCTCTAAATGATACATTTTTGGGAAAGGCTGAGGACTATGGTGATACACTCCATAGAAATGAATTAAGTACAGTGCTTTGTAAACTTGAACCACTTTATGACTGTTGGAGAAACCTTTTAATATCCAATTTACACATTTCTTTTTGCATATGTCAGGAAACAATTAAAAATTATAATTTCTCTGATGTCTTTTAAGTCTTCTATATATTCTAATTTCTTGGTAGCTTTTTTCCCTAGCATGTACCATTCACTAGAAGCCTGAAGTACTCATATATAAAAATATATTGCTTGTAGACATGCAGATGACTTCAAATACTTCAGCACTTCACAGTGAATTGCTCATTCACCTGAGTGTTTAACAGTGTCAGTGTGCTCAACATTATCATATTTAATTGAATAGTTCAACAAGATAATATGCCAGGGCACACACCATTCTGTGAAATCATTCAATGCATTAGGCTAACAATAAATAAAGCAACACTTAAATGCAATACAGGGGACTTAGAGGAAATTATACAAAAAGAGGGACAGAGAGAGAGAAAAGAAAGGGAGACGGGAAAGAGAGGGACTTTTAAGAAAAAAGGGGAAAGTGGATGGATGTCTGCAAAGAGATTTCTAAAGTCTGATAACACTGATTCTTAAACCTCATTTTCTTGAATGACACTAAGAGTAAACATAACTGATGAGAAGAAAAGAGAGTATGTTTGAATATTATGTACATAGCAAATGAGTACTATTTCTAGTCCTTCAATTAGATCAGGGTGGTAGACAAAATTTTTCTGTAAAGGACCAAATAGTAACAATCATATGGCTTTTGGGGCCATATGAAAACAGCCATAGATAATGCATAAACAAATGAGTGTCTCTGTGTTCCAGTAAAACTTTATATGCAAAAAAGGTGTCTGACCAAATTTGGTCCATGGTCTTATATCATTGATATCTGATCTAGATAGAAAGTCAGCTCACCCTTGAGCTTGGATGGTGTAAAATATCATGGAAAATAGAGTCATGCCTTTAATTTTAATAGGAATTCAGCGACTTATTTTTAGAGGTCATTATTTTTCTACGGGACTGAGCCAAAGCACATATGACCTATGACATTAGCTCTACGCAATTGCTTTCTGCTTGAATATCATTTCTGAATAATCTCGAAACCTTCATTCTTTAGGCATTTCGCATGTTCTAACTCTATTGTCACTTCTAGATATTTCTTAACATTCATTATAGCAAAGAAGTTTAATGGTATCCCCCTTACCAACACAAATGTTACTCGTTCCTGGTACGCTGAATACCTCTTTATCAAGTAAAGTACAAGAAAGTTCAAATGCAAATGAAAGTTTCAAATAACACACAAGTAACAAAACGTGTCAGTCTTTTCAAATATTTTTAAAATTTCAATTTATGCAAATGTTCATATACATTATTAAATTTCTAAAATAATTAATATATTATAGAACAACATCAAGATTATCTTTCTCTGTTCCATTCATTCTATGGATATTGATCAAGGACAATATTTCTAATATTGTCAGGCTTGCTAACTTTTACTGGATTATGAATCACAATAATAGCATCTTTATGTTTCTGACACTTAGGACCAAGAATCTGCTCCTGCAGATTCCTCCCAAAGCTTCCCAAACCTTCCCAACGCTGAAGGTTGGCAAAGAGTTAGGAATCTGGGCAACCAGAGTTTGCATTCCAACTTTTTCACAGGCTAAATGTGTGATCTCAGATAGATTATTTAATATCTCTGAACTTCATTTTCCAGAAAAATAAAATGATGACAATAATGCTTAATAAGATGACTGTTGTAAGGATTAAGTAAGAAAAGTTGGAATTCAATATATGTTAACTCCATTTCCTTCTTTCCTTATTCTAAGTGGATGCTTCTTAGAGTGCAAAAATATCAGAAATCTTTTTTATCACAGGACAATTGATTCAGAAAAAAAGGCATTGAGAACAAAACCATTTAAAAGAGAAACCAAATTTTTCCAAATTTTTATCTTAATTAAAAGGGGGTCAATGGCCTAATTGGGACTTTATTTTGAAAAATGTTATTAAAAATCCTGGATAGGGCTTCCCTGGTGGCGCAGTGGTTGAGAGTCCGCCTGCCGATGCAGGGAACACGGGTTCGTGCCCCGGTCCGGGAAGATCCCATATGCTGCGGAGCAGCTGGGCCCGTGAGCCATGGCCGCTGAGCCTGCGCGTCCGGAGCCTGTGCTCCGCAACGGGAGAGGCCACAACAGTGAGAGGCCCGCGTACCGTAAAAAAAAAAAAAAAAATCCTGGATATAACTTTACTTGTTTTTAACAAAATAAATTTAATCTTGTAAGTATAAACATGTGCTAATTCTTACAACAAAAGAAAGGATTGTGTTAATGGAGAGGGAGGTAAAACTGTTTGGGATAAAATACATGATAATGTGATATAATATATATGAGGTCATTCTCTTTACAATTCAAACTTTTAGCTCAAAAGGCATCATTCCTGCAAAAGGAATCACAGAACAATTTAAAACAAAAAGTCATTCAAAATAGATAAATAATGGATAAAGGATAAGAAAGCAATGAACCACTTACTACTCAACCAATTACAGTGTGCACCTCTGTTTCAGGTTTTCCACGTACCCTATTTTGGCCTAAAACCATATTTTATTAATTGCAACAGTAAAATGTTAGATAAAGTATGCATGTATTTAAAAAAAAAACCTTGTAAATGTTAGGTAGAAATCGTTTGGTTGTTATTATTACATAACAAAATTGTGGGATCAGTTGTTTGAAACAATTTTATTGCTGAATTATCTTCATTTGGAAGATATTATAAAGTACTGGGAAAATATATAAGATGATGTTCCTCTAGTTTTGCTTAGGAACTCACACTTGTCTGTAATGATATGAACCATGATTAACCTTATTAACATAATTAACAAGGAGCTTAAATATAATCCACAGCTTTCTCAGAAGAATTAATTTACTTCAGTATTAAAAATGGGCCATCTTTTTAGCTCAAATGGCAAGCATATAATATTTCTTAATTTTTTAAATTGGCACAACTGTTATAAAATAGCAGCATAGTTACAGTAGTTGAAAATATGAAGTTAAAAGGTATGGTATAGACATGAAACATAGTAGTTATAGTTTTTGTTTAATTCTTGGACTCATAACACATATGATTCGAAAACTTGAAGATCACATAATACAATGTATGCTCCATTCTCCTTAGATATGTTTTTCTATTTTTTTCATCTTTGTGCATGCAATGCCACATAAATTTTGACACATTCTAAACAGACCAAGAAACTACTTGCTGTCATGATGAGTAGTTTGCTACCAAAGTTAGAGTATTCATTTAGGCATTAAATCAGTCATCCCTAAATGAATTGGAAATTCAATTACAGTGAAAAGAACAGGTTTGGTGACCCTTTCTGTGATTACATCTTGCATATAAATGTATCTAAATCATAAATGACTATCATTTTCCTAAACAAGTGGCTGTACTAGGCAACTGACTGCCCACTTACTTAAGTTAAACTAGTACCATGTAAGCATTTTCATAAAATATATAAATGGAATGAAATCTCTAATTTAAAATATAAATAAAATCAGTGGAACTTCATGCTTTTTAATATGTATGAACCACATGACCATGAATCAGGTTGAACAAGAACTTACAAATATAAATGTATAACTTGCAGGAAGTATATAAAATTACACAAGGATTCTTATAGAGGCATTAAAATTATGTACCACATTGTGCTACTTAAGAGGTTTCTGAAAATGTCAATAAAATGTGGCCTGTAAAAGAAGGAAAATTTAGAAATTTAGCTAATCACCATCATTGTCAAAGAGTTAAATGTGTTGGCTTATGAAAATTTATATTTGTAAATTTTATTTATATATATAAATATTTATATATATACACATTACTATTGGGGTAAGATTAAGAAATAGCATTATTTTTGCTCTTTGGGGTAGAACTCAAGATAAACTCACATTAGGAGATTCATAAGTAAAATTTGAGAAGAATGAATCTAAAAATATGCTTCTATATTAAATGTGGCCTAGTTAAGAATACGCAAAGTTCACTGCTATCTGAGAACAGTTTTAGAGCACGTGAGGGAAACTGGATAAAATTTGATAGTTGAAATAAAGCTTATAGGAAAAAATTTTTTTAATTTTTAAAATTATTATTTGGCATTCTATAGCTATTTCAGGCCACTATTTTAAAATTATGTCCACCCAGAGAAAACGAAATAGTTAGCAGCCAGCATCCGGAAGACTAATCAAATCTGGCTTTCCTTGCATGTTTCTGTCCTGTAGACACAGCTCTTATCCTCTAACACACAACTCCCTGTGCAAAAACAAACTTATCATTACAAGTTCAGTATTCTATTCCAAGAATCTTTCTAGATTTAGTTCCCGCCTGTTATGGAAAAACAAAACTGGATTGTTTAACATTTTTTAATGTACTGCAGTTTTTATATAAGAATGTTTAATCTGTTAAAATAAATATTTATTTTAAATGTTGGCACTTAATAGTCCATTGATTATAGGTGTCTATAATCCTCAATATCACAGCCTCTATTATTCTATAAACATCACTTTTCTTAACTCTTTTTGAATCTCAAAAATTACCAAGGGAAAAATAGCTTAAAAGCACATAGGATATTCTGAAAAACAAAAGTAAAAAAAATAGGGCAATTTAATAGTAAACTCTAGGGCTTCCCTGGTGGCGTAGTGGTTAAGAGTCCGCCTGCCGATGCAGGGGACACTGGTTCATGCCCCGGTCTGGGAAGATCCCACATGCCGCGGGAAAAAAAAAAAAAAGTAAACTATAATTGGAAACCATTTACATTGTAACTGTTTTTAAATATAAGATTTTTGAGGGTAGGACTGTGTCCTTTAAGTGACAGTATATATTTGTATTTACATGAAACAAAAAGAATAGTAATTTTAATATGTTGCTTTGCTTATATATATATATATATGAAATATAAGTTTGTATCTGCTTATTTATTGTGAATGTTGGTTTTAGAACCAATATATTTCTGTGTCAGATAAGCACAGATGACACACTCCGGTCTGTTTTCCATCCCCATGGGCCTTATGATGGCTTTCTGCATGCCACATAATGGTCTCTCTGAAATTCAGGCTTGGATATCATCCAACTTTTTAAAGTTACATGTAGACAAGACTAAATTATTACTCATAGGGTTTCCTCAACATCAGTCTTTATATTTCTTTTTAGTTCTTCCCTCTGACATCTAGTATATCCTCCTCAATGTCTTAGGGCTCATAACACTGAACTGATTTTAGTCTGTGCTTTGTTTTTGAGGTCCATATTAATCAGGTTGCACAGTCATCTTATTATCATCCTAGGAGCCTTTCTAGAGTATATCTTACTGAGTCTCCCAGGGACAGAAAAACCCTCAGATGTGCTTCCGTTATTTCTTGCTAGGATTACTACAATTCATTATATTCTGGCCTACCTGTCACCTCTACTCTTAGCTGCTTACAGCTAGTACAAACTTTGGCAATGTCTAAAAGCATACAAAACCTAGAATATCTGATCATATTACTTCAGCAAAGAGGAAACTCTGCTTGCCCCTAGGAAAGCTGTGGATTGTATTTAAGCCTTTATTACCTACAAACATGACAGCTTGCTGAACTATATAGTTAAGTAACTTGTTCTCAGTAATTGCTACTTTTCTTTAGGAAAAATGCCAAGCATTGAAAGTATTTATTTCCAAAAGCAAGTTTATCTCACAGAAAGCATAATAGTTATGATCCTGAAAGGTTGAATAATTAACATTTGATAAACTGATTCCCATTTTTTGTGAACTTTGGAGGAGGACTTATTATATAGAAGAATCTTGTTAAAAATCATATATTATTTTGTAATGCAAATAATCAATCTTATGTTTATTTGTACTATAAACTTAAATGTTAGTAGTAGGGTATTAGGTTTAAAAGGCAAGGAACACCTGCAGTGATGCTGTAAAAAGAATAACGAACTCTATTTCAGTCTGGATTCTGAACTGTGAGTAAGTCCTCCTGGAAAGATAGCAATGCAGGAGCAGATTTACAGTGTTGTCCCTCACCCAGCCACTCACAGAAATTGACCAAAATGAACAATAAAATATACCTGCCTTTTATTTCAGATGTGATTAATTTGTATATTTACATTTCTTCATTCTGGGCTATGTTTCACTTTCTTTCATCTATTATGCTGTTTCAGTGTAGAAAGATCATCAACAGAAATATCCTCCTTATGAAACTGAAGAACTTACTTCATCTTCTATGTCAAAGCTGACTTGTAAGGTTCTTGAATATGGCAAGATGAATCTTTTGCCACATCAAATCCATAGAAGGTGTAAATAATGAAAAGGCAAAAGACATGCTACACTCTCTCCATGTCCATATTCCTTACCTATTTCTTATGTTTATCAGCCCTACTGAAGGCATTTTCTATGGTGGACTTCCAATTTTATATTAATATAAGAATGTTGTTTTGCAAAATTGTAATTGGTCTGTCAAAAACACTTGCCAGGTAATAAACCTGAAAAATGGCAATATCTCCCAGGATCTCTACTTTCTTTAGAAATTGGAATACTAAAGGAAGGCAAAAAGCAAGTGCATATCCTTACTAATATACTACACTTGATCTTAGCCAAAAGGCTGAGAAGGGATTATCCTTACTAATATTCACAACAGATGGTGGGTGGTGAGAAACAATGGTGGGGATAAGAAGAATCTTGAAACTAAAATTGTCCTTGAGATAAAAGACATTGAGCTCCTTTTGAAAATCAATGATGATATATTATCTAAAAACATCATTATTCAATTTTTGGAGTTGACTAAGTAACGGGTATGCAGCAAACTTTTGAAGACCAATCCCTTAATAAAACTGTATTTATCAAAATAAAAGTAAAAGTCTTCTGCAGGAGTAATAATTAGCACAGTGTCCTAAAGTAATGGAAATTTTATCCTTTGTAGCCTTAAATCCAGGATCATCCTCTCCTCTTATGAATAGCCTCCTTCTTCAATTACTTCCTTTATAATATCCAGAAAAGTAATAGTTGCAACAGTAAAAACAGAGACAGCAACTTCCTTCACCATAAACCTTTTTCCCCTATGAGTTTCTCCATCTTCCACACCATCTTTGATTGGCAGCAAAGTTGTTATATTTCCAATTTTCAGTTGATCATCAAGGCTTTTGTCCCACTCTACATGAATTAAAAACATACCTGATAAGAACGTTTTGAGACTTCCACCTGAAAAGAGACTTCCTGAATATAAGAATTGAGCAGTTTTCTTTTCCCAAGATATCAGGAAGCACTAGGAATCCTTATGTTGCAATCAAATTTACAATATCCATTCACTCTTCATTTATTAATAAAGTACTATTTGTTAAGTAATATAAGAATACCTACAAGATAACCTAAGTACTTATTTAAAGTGCTATCAGGAGAAGGTTCAAGATGGCGGCATAGGAAAATCCTGAACTCACCTCCTCCCCCAAACACAATATCTACAATTACATACAAAATAATTCCTTCAAAAAGGGACCTGAAAACTGGATGAAGAGAGCCTCCAAAACAAAGATCAAGACAGGTAGGAGAGGCAGAGACATGGTATCACCAAGGGGAAAAAAAAAACACCCCAGCAGCAGTGATCCACAATTGGGAAGGGTTACAAAGGTATGGATCTTCTCCCTGAGGGGCGAGGAATTTGAGCTCCACATCAGGTACCCCAACCCCTAAGTCTTGCACAGGAGAGATATGCCCCTAAAACACCTGGCATTGTAAACCAAACCGACAGGGAATATGCCCAGAAAAACTATAGAACTGCAGGGAATGGAAAACCCGCTCTTAAAAATCTAGTGCATAGACTCACTCAACCTGAAAACCAGCACAAAAACATCAGATTGAATAGTGCATGGACCGTAGGTGAAGGGTACACACTAACCTTAAAGCAACTACCAGAGAGGGAAGAATCAGTTGGGATGCTCCCCAAAGACTGAGACACTGGCAGGCACAATTTTTGCACTTTCAGGCTACCTTGCCAATGCCAGTGCTGGTGGGTGCCATTCTGGAATTCTCCTTCTAACCCCGCCTCCAATGGGCACACCCTGATGAGAGTTACACCCATCCCTCAGCTTTGCCCAGGCCTCACAGCTGGCCAGGGCATGCCACATCAACAAGCATGGTCCTCCCACAACAGGAAGGCATATGCAGCCTACAATGGGGACACCCCTTGAGTACCTGGCTCTGGTGGCCAGGTGGGATTGTGCTTCTGAGTCCCACAGGACATCTCCTACATAAGGCCACTCTTTCATGACTGGGAGAGGTAGCTGATATACCTAATACATAGAAACAAACACAGACATTTAGGCAAAATAAGGAAGCAGAGGAATATGTTCCAAATGAAAGAACAAGACAAAACCCCAGAAAAAGAACTACAGGAAATGGAGATAAGCAGTCTACCTAATAAAGAGCTCAAAGTAATGGTCATAAAGATGTTCCCTAAACTCAAGAGAAGAATAGATGAACAAAATGAGAACTTCAACAAAGAGATGGAAAAAAAGAAAGTACAAAACAAAAGTCATAATTTACTAGAGGTCTTGTAGCAGACAGGATGAGGTAGAACAATGAATCAGTGAGGTGGAAGAAAAAGCAATGAAACTCACCCAGACAGAACGGCATAATTAAAAAAGGATTTAAAAAATTGAAGATACCTTAAGGGAACTTTTGGACATCAAGTGGAATAACATTCTCATTATACCTTCTTCCCAGAAGGTGAAGAAAGAGATAAAGGGCCAGAAAAACTACTGGAAGAAATAGTGGCTAAAAACTTCTCTAATCTGGGGAAGGGAACAGACATCCAGGTCCAGGAAGCCCCAAATTATTCCAAATAAGATGAATCCAAAGAGACACACACCAAGGCACATTATAATTAAAGTGGTAATGGCAAGGATAAAGAGAGAATCCTAAAAGCACAAAGAGAAAAACAACTTGTTATATTCAAGGGAAAGCCCATAAGGGTCATCAGCAGATTTTTCAGAAGTGAGTGGCAAGACATATTCAAAGTGCTGAAAGAAAAAAACTTCCAAACAAGAACTCTCTACTTAGCAAGGTTATCACTCAGGAGAGATTAAGAGTTTTCTAGATAAGCAAAAACTAAAGGAGTTTACCACCACTAAACCAGCCTTAAAAGAAATGTTAAAGGAGCTTCTTTAGGCTGAAAAGAAATGAACTAATAATAAGAAAACATACAAAAGTAAAAATCTCATTAGGAAAGGTAAATATATAATAAAGATAGAATGGATCAACCACTTGTAAAGCAAGCATGAAGGTTAAAAGACAAAAGTAGTAAAATTAACTTAAATTACAATAATTAGTTAAGGGATGCATATAATAAAAAGATGTAAAATGTGTCATCAACAGTATAAAATACAGGGGGAAATAAAAAGATAAAAAGTTTTGTGATGTGTTCCAATTTAAGTTGCTACCAACTTAAAACAGACTGCTATTTATATAGAATATTATACGTTAACCTCAGTAACTATCAGGAAAAACCTTAATTACCCAAAGTAAAATGAGAATGGAATCTAAATATAACACTAAAGAAAACCACCAAAACACGAGGGAAGAGTGAAGGAGAAGAAAGAAAAAGAGAGGAACTACAAAGACAGCCAGGAAACAGATATATGCATCCTTATATTCATAGCAGCATTATTTACAATAGCCAATATATAGAAATGACCTAAGTGTTCAAAATGGATGAATGAATAAAGAAGAGGTGATAGATATATATATATATATATATAGGACTATTACTCAGCCATATAAAGAATGAAATATTGCCATTTTCAATGTCATGGATAGACCTCGAGGGTATTATGTTAAGTGAAATAAGTAAGACAGAGAAAGACAAATACAATATGATTTAGCTCATATGTGAAATCTAAACAAACAAACAACATAAGACAAAAACAAACTCACAGATACAGAGAAGATTGGTTAGTTTTTATCAGAGGGGAAGAGGATTGGGGGTGGATGGGAAAATGGATATAGGGCGTCAATTGAATGGTGATGGATGGTAACTAGACTTGTGGTGGTGATTACTTTGTGGTGTATACAGATGCCTAATGATGATGTTGTACACTTGAAACTTCTATATTTTAAAAAAAAGTGCCTTCAAAGTAGGATCACCAAAAATATGAGAAAAATTCTAATGTTTACTAAGTTATTCACTCAAAAAAGTCATCATGATAAAGATCAGCTTATACTTCAAACTTATTTTTCAGTTTCATATATATTTTAAACTTAATGTTTGTTGGAGAAGGGCTCTACAATCTTATCAATGCTTAGGGCCTCTAGAGTCTTTATCTAGACATGCAGATGCCACACAAGGAGTTGAGTTAATGCTATGAATCAGATAGGTGAGGTCCCTGTCATGAAAAAAAAAAAAAGATTATAGATTGTGATAAATAGCAGCAGATAGTAATGGAGGATGAGGAGCTTGCCTTAGATTCAGTGGTTATGAAGGCATCTCTGAGAACATGACTTTCAAATTGATAACTAAAGGATGATAATAAACTTGCCTTTCAAAAATATGGGGCAATAGCAATCCAGCAGTTGTAGGAGCCAGGTGAAAGTCCAGTGAATGAAAGGGGCTTGAAATAAAAAAGAAAACAGAACAATATAATCAAGCATACAGACTGATTGTGGAAAGGGTCAAGATGAGTTTGGAAAGGAAGGCAGAAGAACAAATGAAGACTCATGAATTAAATAAAGCTGTGATAAGTAGTTCCAATATCATTGCACTAGAAATGGAAAATATTAAAGGAATTTAGTAGGAAAGTCAAAGTGACATGATCTATGTTCTTAAGAAATTCTTCTGGCTGCTGAGTGTAGATTTGAGAAGTAATACAGATGAGGATCCTCAGTCTCTGATTTGAAAAACTGAGTGGATGATTGTTTCTTAAGAAACAATGAAACTCCTGAGATTGGGAGGCTAAAGGAGAAAGATAAATGAAATAGGTAACAAAACACAAAACATTTTTTTGGATATATCAAGTTTGAGATTTTTATGAGACATTAAAGAAGACATATCAAGTAGGCAGTTTGGATATAGAAGTCTTGGAACTTAAAGATGTCAGAGCTTAAAATATAAACTTGGGTGCCCACAGCATATACAATGTATTTAAAACCAAAGGTTTACAGGAGATCATCTAGGAAGTGGGTAGAGACAAAGAGGAGAAAAAGGATCCAGGACCATCTCAGGTACTCCATTATGTACCAGCAAAGACAAGACACTGATTACTAAGATAGAAGAGGCAGAAGAAATGAAGTTAAATGAGGTGAGGTTTCAAGAACAAAGGAGTGGCCAAATGTTGCTCTATGCCTAAAGAAAATAAGAGGTAAGAATTGTCTGTTAGACTTGGCTAATGGACCATGGCGGTCACTGGTATTAGAAGAGCAGTTATAGTGTCATAGTTAAGGTGGAAATCAGAAGTAGGGATGGTGTTAGATAATGAATTGTGGATGAGAAAGTAAAGATAGCTACAATTCCTCACATTGTAGCTCTGTTATTTCAGAGCAAGATACATGTAAATGAAACTACAAACTAAATAGGAAGGTCACATTACTGTAAAATATTAAATAATGGCATAAAGTGGGGGGTACCTATTTTATACACCTAGGCTACCCAGTCCTACACGATACTCTAGGTTGATTTTTAAGGATTACAAAATGCAAGAGTGCAAAAAGAACTTAATTTATTTGATATATTTTTCAGATAATCGTTCTTCATTCTGCTGCCCATTTATGGATGAGTAAACAAACAAACAAAAAGTACCTATAAGTTATTTATGTGAAAAAAATATTTGAAACAGAAAGAAGAAAATATAGTGTGACATTTAAGATGAAGAATATATTAACCAACAATATAAAATTTTACATAATAAGCACTGAACACAGAAAAATAAAAATATGGGCTCCATATTTTAAGAAGAGAAAAGAAGAGAAAACAGACTGAATAAAAACCGAGAGAGCTAAGGAAATACTTTAAGGAGAGAAATTATGTCATAAAAATGTTAAAATTATTAGAAATAGTCAAATGAAGAATCAACCAAATTGAAAAGTGAACCTAAGATGTGGAGAACAAGCTTGAGAAAAGCACAGGCAAATATAAATTGACAAAATCAGTCACAAAGGAAAGTATACAGTTAAACCCAACAAATACCGAATTTGGATTTCTGAAGAAGAGAATGAAATAGAAAATATGTTCAACTGCATAACAAGTGCAAGGCTGTTTTATAAGTATGGGGTCTTCTAATTATGCAACAGTGCTTTCACCTTTCTTTCCAAAAATTTGTTTGTAGCTTCAGGTGAGAAGAGAATATTAAAATGTGGCTGGATATAATTAGGTAACAAGAACAGGCTGTACTTTTATAGTTCAAGAAAGGGTTATTTGAAAAGCAGTTGATTTCTCCCTTTTTTTCAGTTTTTTTTTAATGAAATGTTAAAATTAATCAAAATTTAAAATTTAAATATAATTAAGCTGGTAACTACCATGTTGTATCCTGTCTTTATTGCTGGATTAATATTAACTATTGCTAATATCTAAATCTAAGATGATATGGTCTAAAACTGGAAGTGCTAATAGACTTTTGTTATTGAGAATATTATGGAGGAAGTAAATAGTAGACCTATGTATTTGGATAGTAACTGAAGATGACAAACTACATTCAACCTTCAGAGAAGCACTGCAATTCCCTTTCACCAGAAATAATGGCTGAGAGAGGGAAAAAAAGCAAAAACAAATATAAAATATAATAACACAAACAAATTTCTCCTCTTTAGACAGGCAAAGGCTGCTAATAAATCATGTCTGTTTTAAATGAAAAAAAATTTTTTAGAAACTATGAATCATCAAAATTGACTCAAGAAAAACTAAATAAACCAATAACAATGGAAGAAATTAAGAAAGTTGTCAACCATAGCTCAGAAATTTTTTGGCAAATATTGTTATAATTCTTCTAAATCTAAAAAGCAAAGCTTTCTAATTACTGTGAAGTTTATATGCCTCTAATATTAAAGCCTTATAAAAATAAGTAATGGTATAGAAATTTATTTTTTTAATTATAGAGTCCAAGTTCTTAAATAATAGCATATAAAATCAAATCATATATTAAAATATAATCCAAAATAAATTAAAAAATAATTCCAGCAATTCAAGGACTGTTCATCATTCCTCAATAGGTCAGATTGTAAAACCATACAATCATCTCAAAAGAGGTCCAAAATGCATTAGTTAAAATTCAAGATCCATCCTAGACTTTTTTAGAAAAAATGAATGTTATTTAAAAAGCAATAAGAATCAGCATTATGCTGAATTCATAATAACCAGAAATAAGAAAAAAATTACACCTTCATACATTTTACACAAAGCTATCAAAGCAACTCAACATGAACATAAAAACAAAAACAGAATATACAAGTACTGAAAATAAGGTCAAATGATTATCATTAGCAAATAAGAGTTTTGCTATCTAAAAAAAATAAGAGGGCTTCCCTGGTGGCGCAGTGGTTGAGAGTCCGCCTGCCGATGCAGGGGACACGGATTCGTGCCCCGCTCCGGGAAGATCCCACATGCTGCGGAGCGGCTGGGCCCGTGAGCCATGGCCGCTGAGCCTGCGCGTCCGGAGCCTGTGCTCCGCAAGGGGAGAGGCCACAACAGTGAGAGGCCCGCGTACCGCAAAAAAAAAAAAAAAAAAAAAAAAAAAAAAAAGAAAGGGAAAAAACTTAAAGAATAAGTTCTTTATGGTGATAAACTAATATTTCAAAAGACAATGATTTTCTTATATATCAGTCAACGTTAATTATAAAATGTAATATGAAAATAATAACCCTCCTTGGACACAAATATATAAAAATATTAAATTCCTCAAAAGAAATTTAATAAGAAGTGTATAGAAATATGTATAGAAATAACATAAATTTAACTTAGAGACCTAAAGTATTATGGATACAGGTATAAAGTTCTGTTTTTAAAGAGTCAGTATTACAAACTTTCCAAATTAGAAATTCCAGTCAAAATTCCAATAGATTTTTTGTAATGAAACTTGAAAAAAATGTTCCTAGTGTTTTAAGAAAAATATATAAGGAAAGACTGAAAAAAACTATTTTCTGTATTGTGTATTAAAATATACAGTTGGCCCTCTCTATCTGCAGGTTCCAACCACTGATCAAAATATTCGAAAAACAAATTCTAGGAAGTTCCAAAAAGCAAAACTTGAGTTTGCCGTGCACTGGCAACTATTTACATAGGAGTTACATTGTATTTACAACTATTTACATAGCATTTACATTGTATTAGGTATTATAAGTAATCAAGAGGTGATTTAAAATATACGGGGAGATGTGTGTAGGCTATATGCAAATACTACATAATTTTATATAAAGGAATGAGCACCTCTGAATTTTGGTATCCAGGGGGGTCCCTAACCAATTCTCCACAGATACTGAGGGACTACTGTACATAAATATAATAATTTAATATGGTGATGTTTATGAAGAAATAAATACTGCGATAGAATAGAAAACAAAATTTAATCAAATAAAATTAGAAGAACACTTTCCATTAAAAATGTGATACTTAAAATTATAGTAAATTGATAAATTTTCAGAAACTAGACTATAATTTAGGAAAAACTGAAAATTCAATTTACTTTTGTTTAACAATTTAAATATAGGCTTTAATATAGTATTTTAACCATAAAGATTCCACTTTTAGGAATGTATTTTAAGAATCAAAATACATTATAGGGGCTTCCCTGGTGGCGCAGTGGTTGGGAGTCCGCCTACCGATGCAGGGGACATGGGTTCGTGCCCCGTGTCCAGGAAGATCCCACATGCTGCGGAGCGGCTGGGCCCGTGAGCCATGGCCGCTGAGCCTGCGCGTCCGGAGCCTGTGCTCCGCAACGGGAGAGGCCACAGCAGTGAGAGGCCCACGTACCGCCAAAAAAAAAAATATTATAAGTTAAACATATATTTATTTCAGTGTTAATGGAAATGTAATTAAAAAGAAATGTAAGAAAATGGAATTAAAATACATGTATTGATTAAAATACATTCTTGCACATGAAATATTAGATAGCAGTTAAGTTACCTTGTAGAACAACACTTATACAGTGTAACATTAAATGAAAAAGTCAGGTTAAAAAGAAGACATGATTTTATTTTTCTAACTGGAGTGCTTGAATGATAGTCTTTATTTATTTTAATGATACATTAGATTCTGTATAATTAGCAACTATTTATGAAGAAGCAATAATTACATACTTTTATTTTTAAAAAAGCATTCCAACCAGGGTTAACCACTTACACCACATGTGATCTTGTGCAAATCAATTAACCTCATAGAGTCTCAGTTCCTTCAACTAATAATTAAAAAAAAAAAAAAATGGTTGTACTGCTTGTCTGTTATATGTAATAATATTTGTGTAATACATATTGTGTTTTGAGGATTAATTAGTAGAAAATATCCTCCTATTTAATTCTATTAAGAAATATCTGATGTGAAAAATAAGAACATTAAAAATGGGGGATGTGGAATATAGCAAATATTTTATAATCACTATAAATTTAAAAATTGTGAACCACTATGTTGTACACCTGAAATTTATATAATGTTGTAAATCAACTATACTTCAAAAAAAATAGAATAAAATGGTAAAAAAATAAAATATGGGGATATATAATCTGAAAGTGATTTTTCTATGTTAACTAGACTATTGTAAATTTTGGAAAAGTGGCCTGTATTAAGGTAAATAGAAGTGTAGGGGGTGTTCATAAAAGCTTTATGGACTTTTCTGACTTACTTCAAGACGAATTGCAAAATTCTTTTTATAAAAAATCTAAATAAACCTAATATCATTCAACATTAATATTAAAATCCAGACAAGGCATACAACTGAATTCAGGTGGATGGGGCTGTTAGGAAGATAAATATATAGCTTTAAGCTTTATCAACTTCAAAAATTTGAAAATCCTAGTATTAGAAAATCAAGTAATGATAAATTTACACACTTACATAAGAAAAGCTTGGTCTTAAAGTCACTTTCATAATGAGACCATTTCATAAACCTTTCCTGTGGATTTCATATCTATAAGATATACATACCTTCATCTGTGACATACATGTTAGAAAACAAATTGTTTAAGAAAGTGGTTTGTTTTTTAATTGCTTTTATGATGAACTGTGAATGTATGGAAAGTCACAAAGATTCCTTGATGGAACCAAAGTTTTTGAGGGTTGGCACAGATTGAGGATGAGAAGGAGTAAAGCAGTGGTCAATCTTACCCAAGAAGACATCATGGTTACTCTTAAAAGGCATTTTAAATACTAACATTTGTACTGACATTATCTGCTTATAGTTTCAATTCCTACAGAACTTTTTTCTAAATTATTTTATATTAGCTTTAAAAAAGTGCATATCTATAAGGTCAGTAAATTTTGATGAATAAGAATAAGAACTTTGCATCTGAGAGATCCTAGCTTTCCCTCACTGAGATAGCTGGCAATTTCTCTAAACACTAGGTTCCTCATTTGTAAGATGGGTAACATAAGAGACTTGCTACATATGGTTGTTTGTAGAATTAAATAAGATGACACTTGTTGAGCCAATACTAAGCCTGACACAGAAGAAACAGAAGTACTTGTTAAATATTTTTAGCAATATCAATATCAGTAATACTTATGTGACCTCCTTTGGTTCTATAACTGTTTCTGAAAAAGCGTGGTATAGTTTGGAAATAAATATTCTCTGTGTGTGAATCTTGTCAATAATTTAAATGTGAACTCTATAAGGAAAAGCCACTGTATTGATTAGTAGTTCTTCTTATTTCAGGGCTATTTTAAGTATCACTTTAGACTTTGGTAGTAAAAGCTGCAAAGTACTAAGTAAGTGTAAAGTATTAGTAACAAATGAAAAACCTGAAAACTACAATAATATACAAATAAAATATTGTTTAATGAGTGTTTCAGATAAATAAATCAGTCAGAAACAAATTCTTCAAATTTCAAATGGTATTTAACTCAGATTAGAAGTAGAAAACTGAAAACAATGTTTGTGATCTAAAAAGACCACAAGTTTTAACAAGTTTATTATTATATAAATAGAGCCTCTTAAAATGTTTAGTAATAATTTTAATTTGTGTCATAGTATTTTTTTTTTTTGCGGTACGCAGGTCTCTCACTGTTGTGGCCTCTCCCGTTGCGGAGCACAGGCTCTGGACGCGCAGGCTCAGCGGCCATGGCTCACGGGCCCAGCCGCTCCACAGCATGTGGGATCTTCCCGGAGCGGGGCACGAATCCGTGTCCCCTGCATCTCAACCACTGCGCCACCAGGGAAGCCCTTCTTTTTTTAATATATATATCCATTCTTATTCAGATTCTTTTCCCATATAGGTTATTACAGAACATTGAGTAGAGTTCCCTGTGCTATACAGTAGCTCCTTGTTAGTTATCTATTTTATATATGGTAGGGTGCATATGTGAATCTTAAACTCCTAATTTATCACTTCCCCCCACGTTTCCCCTTTGATAATCATAAGTTTGATTTCTAGATCTGTGAGTCTGTTCCTGTTTAGTTCAAATTAGTTCAAATTTTCAAACTATTTGCTTCTGTTACAGCAATTTTTCATATTTTTTCTACTACTACCAAACTCTCAAGAAAAAAACCCATATAAACTCATCAAACAATGAAGTATTTTCTTTGGCTCTACTCCTGAAAACTCAAATCAGTTTCTTTGAATCATAACCTCTAAAGTCCTGAAATGTCTTGCAACACTTACATATTGAAAGTTTACAAGTAGTAGAAAAGATTAATCTATAAATATATTATATGGCTTTCACATTATCCACATATTACTAACAAATATGAAAATGGAGCTTTGACAAAATTCTGACTACAAGTCAAATACATATAAATTTGATTTAACATATGTGTGAGACCCAGAATTGTAGCTATGAAGAATATATTATCATGTAAAATAAGTATCACATATATAGTGTTTAAGACTTTCTTAAACACAGCAGATAAAAATAGACAATTGATTCTACCACATAAATTATATGTGAATGCTGGATAAATTTAAACCTTTATGGAAGCTTGATAGATTGACTACATAATAGTTAAAAATTTTCCTTCAAAAATACAATCTCTATAATGTAAAATAAAAGAAAAATAACATACATCCTACATATATAGCAAGCAAAGGGTTAGTACTTTCATATATTGAAAGCAATTAATAGTCAATATAAAGTTTAATGCTCCAGTAGCAAAACAAATATCAGACAAGAGTAAGAAACTCTCAATGAAAATAATGGAAAAGTCATACTAACCAAAGCCATCTATAGATTAAATGCAGTCCCTATCCAATTCCCTATGCAATTATTATTAAACACTTTTCAACATTGGTTCTCTCCAACATAATTAAACTTCAATGGATAGATTTTTCTTTAAAATACTTTAATTTCTTGTATTTGTTTTACTTTTAGCTGTCTGAAATGCACATTTCCTTATAAAATAAGTTGGAATATGAGGGGTTTGTTTGGTTTGGTTTGGTTGCTCTCTTATATAAGTAGTTTGAAAATAATTCTGAAATGAAACTTTCACTGTGGTCAAGTTATTCCTATTTTCTTTCCACAGCGCCAGCCATGAAAAAAAAATCCATCGCTATTTTAACAATCATATTAAAGAGTAAAAAGACCTTTTCAAAAGGTGAGAGATTGCCTTTGGTACTGTTAGTTAAATGTCATATTTTCCTCAAGAACTAAGAGTCACCTTTATTAATATAGTTGACTACAGTGGCATCTGATTCTAAATTTAGAAAGCCACTAAGTTTTTCTTATTTCTTATATAGATAATCTAGCTTGCATATCAAACATGGAAGCTGCCACACTTTTTGCTCTTGACTCCATTAATTTCAAACTTAGTTTAAGACTAATTATAATAGAATTCTTGTGGTTAGAAGTAAAACCCAGCTCTAAACTGTTTAATATAGAAACAGAATTTTATAAAGTTATGAGATATCTCATTGAACCCAAATATAACAATGGGACGGGGCCTGAAGAAAAACTAGATATGAGCAATTTTCTTCTCTGCTTCTCTCTGAGGTTCTGGTTTATTTTTCTTTCTTTCTGTCATTGCTTCTTAATCTCTGGTCCATAGGCCAGGACATATGACTGTTCCTAACAGTCCAGACCCCCAGTAAAAGCATGACATTCTTGGCCCCAAGTTCTAAATCTCCAGGATACGGACTCAGTGTTCCATATCTGGCAAATTGCCCACCACAAACCTGTCAACTGAAGTCACCTGGTTATAAGGTTGATCCTGCTACTGCAATATGGATGGCAGGACTGGGGAAGACACAGACTTAGAAAAAATGGGAAGTTGATAGTCCAACAAAGTAATAGATATCCATTGTACTAGGGCCCTACCTAGTCTATTCTCTACAGAGGCATACCTCGTTTTATTGCACTCGATAAATATTGCATTTTTTACAAATTGAAGGTTTGTGTCAACCTTGCAACAAGCAAGTCTATTGGTGACATTTTTCCAGCAGCATTGTCTTACTTCCTGTCTTTATGTCACATTTGGTAATTCTAGCAATATTTCAAACTTTATCATTATTAAATCTGTTGTGGTGATCTGTGATCAGTGATCTTTGACGTTACTATTGAAATTGTTTGGGGGCACCATGAACCCTGCCCACACAAGATGACAAACTTAATCAATAACTGTTGTGTATGTTCTGACTGCACCACCAAGCAGCTGTTACCCTGTCTCTCTCCCTCTCCTTGGGCGTCCCTATTCCATGAGACAGGATAATATTGATATTAGGCCAATTAATCACCCTACAATGACCCCTAAGCATTCAAGTGAAAGGAAGTGTCACACAGCTCTCACTCTAAAAACAAAAGCTAGAAATGATTAAGCTTAGTGAGGAAAGGGTATCAAAAGCCAAGAATGGTCTAAATCTAGGTTTCTTGCACCAAACAGTTAGCCAAGTTTTGAACACAAAAGAAAAGTTCTTAGAAGAAATTAAAAGTACTACTCCAGTGACCACACAAATGATAAAGTGAAACAGACTTGATGATATGGAGAAAGTTTTAACGGTCTGCTTAGAAAAATCAAACTAACCACAACATTCCCCTAAGCCAAAGCCAAATCCAGAGTAAAGCCCTAACTCTCTTCAATTCTATGAGGGCTGAAAGAGGTAAGGAAACTGCAGAAGGAAAGTTTGAAGCCAGCAAAGTTTGGCTCATGAGGTTTAAGGAAAGAAGCCATTTCTACAAGATAAAAGTACAAGTGCTGATGTAGAAGTTGCAACAAGTTATTCAGAAGATCTAACTAAGATAATTCATAAAGGTGGCTACACTAAACAAGAGATTTTCAATGTAAATGAACCAGCCTTATGTTGGAAGAATATACTATCTAGGACATTCATAGCTAGAGAAATCTCAATGCCTGGCTTCAAAACTTCAAAGGACAGGTTGACTCTTTTCTTAGGGGCTATTGCAACTGGTGACTTGAAGTTGAAGCCAGTACTCATTTACCATTCCAAAAAATCCTAGGGCCCTTAAAATTATGCTATGTCTACTCTGCCTGTGCTCTACAAATGGAACAACAAAACCTGGATAACAACACATCTATTTACAACATGGTTTACTGAATATTTTAAACCCACTGTTGAGATCTACTGCTCAGAAATAAAGATTCATTTCAAAACACACTGTCACTGACAATGTACCTGGTCACCCAAGAGCTCTGATGGAAATACACAATGATATTCATGTTGTTTTCATGCCTGTTAATACAACATCCAATCTGAAGCCCATGGATCAAAGAGTAATTTGGACTTTTAAGTCTTATTAGTTAAGAAATACATTCCATAAGGCTGTAGTTGCCATAGATAGTTATTCCTCTAATGGATTTGGGAAATGTAAATTGAAAACCTTCTGGAAAATACTCACCATTAAGAACGTTTGTGATTCATGGGAAGAGGTCAAAATATAGACATTAATAGGAATTCGGAAGAAGTTGATACCAACCTCATGAATGACTTTGAAGGGTTCAAGATTTCCTCAGCTGTGGTGAATATAGTAAGAGAACTGGAATTAGAAATGGACTTGAAGATATGGCTGAATTGCTGCAATCTCATGATAAACTTGAATAGATGAGGAGTTGCTTCTTATGGCTAAGTAAGGAAAGTGGTTTCTCGAGATGAAATCTACTCCTGGTGAAGATGCTGTGATGATTGCTGAAATGACAACAAAGGACAAAGGATTTAGAATATTATGTAAACTTAGCTGATAAAGCAGCAGCAGAATTTGAGAGGATTGACTCCAATCTTGAAAGAAGTTCTATTTTGGGTAAAATGTTATCTGCAGCATTGCATGCTGCGGAAAAGTCATTTGTGAAAGGCAGAGTCAGCAAACTTCATTGTTGTCTTATTATAAGAAATGTCCACGGACATCCCAGCCTTCAGCAACCACCACCCTGATCAGTGAGCAGCCATCAACATCGATGCAAGACCCTCCACCAGAAAAGAGATAACTTGCTGAAGACTCAGATGCTGATTAGCATTTTTTAGCAATGAAGTACGTTTAAATTAAGGTATGTAAATTGTTTTTAGATATAATTCTATTGCACACCTAATAGACTACAGTATAGTGTAAATATAACTTTTACATGCACTGAGAAACCAAAATAAAAATTGTGTGAGTTGCTTTATTTTGATATTTACTTTATTGCAGTGGTCTGGAACTGAACCCACAATATTTCTGAGGTACGACTGTACTAGATTGGTTTCTCCCTAAACTACAGACATTCATTTTGGATCAGGTGGAAGTAGAACACTTTGATTCATTAATCTCAGGAGAAGTAGCCAGGACATGGAAGCAACGTAAGTGTCCATCAACAGATGAATGGATAAAGAAGATGTGGCACATATATACAATGGAATATTACTCAGCCATAAAAAGAAACGAAATTGAGTTATTTGTAGCAAGGTGGATGGACCTAGAGTCTGCCATACAGAGTGAAGTAAGTCAGGAAGAGAAAAACAAATACTGTATGCTAACACATATATATGGAATCTAAGAAAAAAAAAAGGTCATGAAGAACCTAGCAGTAAGACAGGAATAAAGACACAGACTTACTAGAGAATGGACTTGGGGATATGACGGTATCCCCAAGGATATGGGGAGGGGGAAAGGTAAGCTGTGACAAAGTGAGAGAGTGGCATGGACATATATACACTACCAAACATAATATAGATAGATAGCTAGTGGGAAGCGGCTGCATAGCACAGGGAGATCAGCTCAGTGGTTTGTGACCACCTAAAGGGGTGGGATAGGGAGGGTGGGAGGGAGGGAGATGCAAGAGGGAAGAGACATGGGAACATATGTATATGTATAACTGACTTACTTTGTTATAAAGTAGAAACTAACACACCATTGTAAAGCAATTATACTCCAATAAAGATATTTTTAAAAAGTTACTTTTAATTTCTATAAAATATATTAATTCTAGTCAGTTTCTTTACTCTTTCTCCAGTGCCAATTATGCCCGTCCATGCCTCATTCAGTCTCTCTTCCTTGCTAGTCACCCGTGGTATGTAGTACAACCAAAGATAAATCGTTATCACAAGTGATACTATCATCTGAAACTCTCTCTTAAGCCCTAAAATATCCTGGGTTCCTTATCAAAACCTTTGGCTAGTTACCTATGTGGTAGAGCTAAGCCAACAGAGTTCACCTTATATGTCCTCAAACTTACAAAACATATAACCAAATTTACAGCATCACTAACCCATCTGTCACATAAGTGAAGGTGATTTTGAGTCTTATATATTCCCACA
Organism: Delphinapterus leucas; assembly: GCF_059928025.1. NCBI lineage: Eukaryota > Metazoa > Chordata > Mammalia > Artiodactyla > Monodontidae > Delphinapterus > Delphinapterus leucas. The sequence goes on along the minus strand of NC_143140.1, from coordinate 37,152,037 downwards.
TTTCTAATTCACAAAATGACAACTCTAGTGTGTCATTGAAGAGAAGGATATAATCAAGAAGAATTAGATTTTGGAGCCTACTACCACTTATTGCCACATCCACATACCCTAGGACATCGGTATTCTATTCACAAGTTTATTTCAGAGGCTCAGAGTTACAGATTTCAATTCCAGTTCTGCTATGTAATGTAATCTTGGCCAAGTTACTTAACCTTTCTGAGCCAATAATCTTATCTACAAAAAGAGACTTGTTATATCTACCTCAAAGTGTTGTAAAGATTAAATAGGATAATGTATATACAATGCTACAAGTATAGTTTGTCTTATTAATAAATACTAGTTTTCATAGCATTCAACCCAATAACATTCTAGGACCAGAAGCTCAGGCTGGTCCTGGAATGACAGATGCAGCCAGGCTAACTGGCGGGATGCAGAAAGTCAGTGTCCATGAGATCTGTTTCATACTTGGAAGAGGTAGCATCATCTCTCTTGGCCTGAAGAAGCTGCTGATTATCACAATCTCCCTTCCCTTTACCCTATACTCTGTCTTGAGGCATGTTGGCATAACTTCAGAGCTGAGGTTTGAGGGACCTCAGCTCTGTAGTTATGGTTGCCTATCAGATAATTAAAGGTGATAAAAATTAGGACAACAAAAAGATCCTAAAACAGTAAGCCAAAACGATGAAACATTATAATGGTAGAAGTATAAATGCTTTATTTAATTTTTCTGTTTTCCAAACTTTCTTCATGTGATTCTATTACTTTCAGGATGAAAAATGTATTTTATTTACACTTGAAATAACCGTGAAAAAAAAAAACCCAGTAGTTTTAACGGCTGGTTATTATAGTAGCATTTAAATTAGAAAACAACTATAAAAAGCCTAACTGCCCATCTAAAGAAATGGATAAAATATGTGTTGGTAGCGTCATCAAATAAATTATTATGCAAATTTTTGAAAGTGACAATATGGATTTACATTCATTTAAATAAGATGAAATTCTTAAAAATAGATTATGTATCAGTGTGATAAAATAAAATAAAGGTACGTGATGTAAATGGGAAGACATAAAAAAGCTTGTAATATTTATGATTAAATCAAATAATGCTATTAACAATTTGAAAATTTTAAAAAACGGTGAACTTTGGCCTCATGTCTGCCTTAATCCTCCCTTCTTTTTGGTACCAGTGAACCCTTCTGTTTGGTACTGGTGAACACAACATGGCTGCTGCCTCACCTCCTATCTCTTTTTTCAATCCACCTTGTCTTAATGACCATGATTTCAGCTCACCCCCAATCCAGACTGCTTCAGCACCTGGTCTCTGACCCCAAATGCTCTAGCAGAACATTGCCTACCTATATTTCTGCATCTACCTGCCTGAAGGTATCCCAGACTTACCTGCCTTCCTGACTCAGTCCTTCCTGACTCAGTCCCAGGCATGTCCTGCTGGAGAAGTGCTGGCCAGAGCCTTCCCCCTAGGCACACTCAGCACACCTGGTAGCATGCACTTTGCTTTTAAAGATTTTATTATTATTATTATTATTGCCACTTTTCAGTTACATGGTGCAAATTCATCGATTCAGTTTCTTAATTATTTAGATGAAATATATCTGTTATAACATTATACCAAATTTGTTTTTCTAAAGTATTCTTTATTATGCCTTAGTTTCCCAAGAAATCATATTATAATCAGATTAATCTGTTCCTTCCTTTTTATAAAAAGTGCCTTTTTCTTGTAGTGTTTGCAGAAGATATATTTATGGCATTAGAACTACTCTGTTTCTTTCTTTCAAATTAAATGATATTCCTGAGACTGAATAAATCTTCATGAATAAGCACTACTGATGTTAAAGTACACAAATGGACATATAAAAAATACATATTTTATAAAGCTGACAATGACTCTGGTTTCTCTTACTCTGTTACTCTGTAAAGAACTTAGTTTTGTTATCAATGTCCCCTAGTTGACTTTGCAATGACAGAGCACACTCGGGCCCTTATTGCTACTCTTGAATCTGCTGAGATAAGCAAATTAAGGCTGCCCTTGAAGGACTTCCTGAGCATCCTTGATTTTGGGGTGTACTCCACTTCTTCTCTATGAACCTGCCTATATATAAGGGTGAGAGGCTTTAACTCTGCAACACCCTGTATGGCAAGGGAGCCATCCTTTTCTTCTCTATGAAGTCTTAGTCAATGCAAAACTACATTAAAACTTGCTTGTGCTTTATCAATATTCTTTTGTCTCAGTAAAGTTTCATTTACCTGGAGGGGAAAAGAAAAAAGTGTGTCTCCAATTATGAAACTGACCCCTCATTTGGCATACAAAGACTGAAATCTAAATTTCAAAAATTGGGAAATTTGATGCTAATTTGTTGTATGGGAGGAAAATATGACAGATACAGTCCTGAATGTTTTATATAATTTGTTTTACTAAAATTCCACAATAAGCCTGTGGGGAAAGCATTATTACACCCATTTCACAAATATTATCATATGGTAAGTGAGAAGGAAGGATGGAATTTGAACCCCAGGCTGTTGACTCAAGAATTTATACCCTTTCCAACCACTATTCTCCCTGTAATTACATAAACGAATTTGCTTTCAGATTTCCTTCATATTTTGACCACCTATTCTAAGAGACTGAACTCCTTTCCTTTATTTGAATTTGACTTGTCAAATCAGTCAGCTAACTTCAGATACTCGGTGGATGGTATCATAGGCTAATTGAGGATCAGACTCCATTGGTAAACATATCACCTGATCATCTCCACTATCACCATAACGAGAATGACCACTCTTTGAGCACCTACTGTGTGATAACATTTTATCATGAAATTAGCATACACTGTTTTATTTAATCCTCAAAGTAATCCCCAAATCAGGAATTGTAAACCACAGATTACTACTTGTATCAGTCAGGGTTCTCCAGAAAAACAGAGCCAATAGGATAAAGAGAGAGAGAGAGAAAGGGAGAAAGAGAGAGATTAAATGGAATTAGCTCACGGCAATGTGGGAGTTAGCAAATCCATAGGGCAAACAGGCAGGCTAGAAACTGATGAGTGATTTTTATATAACAGTCCTGAGGCAGAATTCCTGCTACAGGAAACCTCAGTTTTTTACACTTAAGGCCTTCAACTAGTTGGATGAGGCCCAGGCCCACCACCCACATTATCAAGGGTAATTTCCTTTACTTAAAATCAACTGATTTACAGAAAAAAAAAGTCATATAAATTTGTTTAAAATTAAACTCAGACTTAAACAATAAATAAATAAATAATCAACTGATTGTAGAGGTTAATCACATGTACAAAGTGCTCTCAGAACAACATCTAGACTAATGGTTGGCCAAACACCTGGATACCATTAGCCTAACCAAGCTGACACATATAATTAACCATCACACTACCCTTTCTATGATAATGCCTCACTTTTCTTAATAACATGCTATAAGTGAGGCCACACTCACCCGTTTAATTCTCATGTAGGCCAATTAGCTTTAGCATCCTACCACCTTTACCCTACCTAAATTACCATCCCTCAAATTCTGTCTCACATCTAAATGTCACCTCTGAAATCTGTTTCTATCAATCACCGCCTGCTTTTGGTCACACGATTAACTGATTGCTCTAGCACTAGCAAGTTAAAAATAGGCAAAGGTTCATAGCTTTAATTAGTGTACCAAAACCAACTTCCTAAACCAAGTCTAGATCTCCTGTAAGCCAGATAATCCAAGCAAGCCAAAATCTATTACTTCTACAGGGTTTCCTGAAAGCCATTTGATGTTTCAACAGCAAAACATCATTTGCCCTCAGCAAAATCTTTCATCTACAGTGTTCTGTTCAATCAGCAAAATGTAAGAGGCATCATTATTTCTCAGGAAACAGAAATCAGTAGGTTAAGTGACTTGCCTAAGTTCAAAGTGCTAGTGTGTGAGATATGGGAGATCTAGAACCCTAATCCATTTACTCAGCATATATCACTTGAACGCCTATTATATTTCAGGCTCTGGGATCCAGCAACAGATAAAACATACAGCCCACCTGACCTCACAGAGTTTAAATTCTAGAAAGTATAGTTAGCAAACAAATAAAGAGATAATACTGGGGTGTCAGATAATAATAAGTGTTTATGAAGAAAAATAAAGCAGGTAGCAATTAGGATATATGATTTGGGGGTGAGAATTGCAATACAAAATAAGGCAGTCAGGAAGACCTCACTGAGAAGGTGGCATTTGATCAGAGCCCAAAAGACATGAGTGAGCAAGCTCAGTGGAAATATCGAGAAAGAGGGTGCCTGTCATACAGAGGAAAGGTCCTGGCATAGAAGGTGCCTAGTGTGTTTGAGAACCACAGTGGAAGCATTACAGAATGGTGCCAACTTAATTTATGCTAATCTGTCATTACCATCTTTAGATGTCTTTGCCATAGAATTCTGTTTGGCATAGCTACGTGGAAAGTCAAATATGCTTTACAAAATGAAAGTTATGAAATCTACAATTATTATTTTATCTATTATATTTATACTTACTTGTCATGATATGAATTTATCCTTCACTCATTAATGGTGCTATAAATTAACTGAAGTGACTGGCAACTAAGTACACGAAGCATTAATTTGGCTTCTTAGCAAAGGGAAAGAGTGATTGTGGTCTCTCTAAATTCCTCTCCTTTTAGGGACTAATTTAGGCTTGTAGTACTTTGTTTAAGATGTATTAAGACTTTCAGAAAATCATTGTTTAAAAACCCCTTAAGAGAAATTACTTTTTATAATGCAAAACAAAATTGAAGAAAAATTTGCATATTAAAATTACAGTATCTGACTATATCTACATTACTAGGGTTTCTTGTTTTGTAGATAGGTTTTCAAGACACATTAATCAACATTAACTGTGTCTATGAAAGAAGGTCATTTATATCATCTTATGAGTCTAACATGATGATCACTTTTCTAAAATCTGTATCCATTTAATGGTATTTGAGCAATTTTAAAATGGTGATAGTAGAGAGTCCAGTCTAATTGCCGAGAGTCAAGTTGAGTGTAGGTAATATGTTTTACCAACAAAATCTGTGGTTATTACTTATAAGACATACCAGTTACCAGGTAAATTCAGCACCTATAGTATCATGCTTACTGCTATCTAAGTCATATAAATATAGCAAATGAATGTTCAGGTCTACAGCGGTTTGCAGCACATTTCTCATACATTTCATTTTGCTAATATTTCCTTTAAATCACTTCCAAGAAAATGAGTAAGGTGTCTATTCTCTATTTCTTCCTTTTCAGTTAAGCCAAATGTGCAAACACCACATATGGAAGAACAGGAATTCCACTGACAAAAAGGAAACCAACTCCATAAACAGAAGTATTCAAACAGAAACTTCTTAAGCTGGGATTTTATTTTTTTTTTAATCTAAATTTTGTTAAAGTACCCCTTAAGGTTATTCACATATTTTCCAATAAAAACTACGACAGAGCTGCTGCAAGCACAATAACAATAAATAGCAGAAAGAAACTTCTAAGAATCCTATTGGTCCTGCAGCCTCCTGCCAGAGTCCCACACAATAGCAGATACTTAGGCTGAGAATGGCTCCACTGGAGCAACACTAATACATTTGACACAGCTTCCACCCCGTCATTATGCGGAGGAGCCTGTGCTTATCCCTTTGTAAAGTGGAGACTCTTTTAACCAGAAATCCCAGGATGAAACAGAACCATTTTCCTCACGGCAAAACAAATCCTTCTCCAGTGAATTTTGTTATTGTTTATTGTTACACTGTTCTATCAGCACTAAACTGTATGAAAGCTTCAATTAGTTCTTGATGAATGATCCCATAAAAGCATGTAGTTTCATTTCCCCTGCCACCAGATATATCACTGAGTGTTATTAAATGAAATATAATTGGGATAAGATTCAGGAAACTTAGAGAAGCTGTAGTGCTCTCAGTTCAGCCTAAAATGGTTCGTCATCAGTGTAGCTGAATTACACTCGACTCACTGTACATATAAATTCCCATCGCTTGATCCTGGGGAGAATGTAGAGGCACTAGATACAGTCTAATGCACAATCTCTGCCCTTCACTGAAGATAAAGGCCTATGGTGAGGCGCCGAGTTCAGTGTTGGGTCAAAGAGTTGTTATCTCCACAGAGGAGCAAAAGGAACCTGTATCAATCAGACTTCTGCACGATGGAATATACTCATGTTATATGTTCCATAGGACCTACTGCATTGTTCCAGCAATAGGTGGAAGCCATCAGTTTTCCTCTTTCTTCTTAGTAGACAAACCCTAATTTTTAGCTAGGCATATTGATACATAGAGTAAAAGGCTAACTTCTCTGCCTCCTTTTTATGTGACCATGTTGCAGCCAACGAAATGTAGAATTGGGGTATGAGACTTCTGAGAAATCTCATTAAAGGGAGCCAACTCAGCTGGGGGCAGACTTTATAAAAAATCTTTCTACCTTTCTTCCCTCTTCTGGCCTTTAATGCAGAAGTGAAAACTGGAGCTTCAGCAACTATATTGGATCAGGATGTGACCTTAAGATGAAAATCATGTAGGAGAATATTAGTACAGGAAAATAGAAGCCTGCGTGCCTGAAGACATTCTGGAGCTACCATCTAAGCCTTGAACTGCTATCCTAGGTCTTAATTAATGTATGATACACTACTCTTTTGATTGAAACCCTATTATAGGCAACAGAACTTAACTGTAACTGAGAGAGCTGTGGATACTTAACATATTTTTTGTTTTGTTTTGTTTTGCGGTACACGGGCCTCTCACTGTTGCGGCCTCTCCCGTTGCGGAGCACAGGCTCCAGACGCGCAGGTTCAGCGGCCATGGCTTACGGGCCCAGTCGCTCCGCGGCATGTGGGATCTTCCCGGACCGGGGCACAAACCCGTGTCCCCTGCATCGGCAGGCGGACTCTCAACCACTGCGCCACCAGGGAAGCCCTATACTTAACATATTTTTAAATAACTAAACAACACCACTACCTGTTGGTCACTCTGTGAGGCATTTTAATGCATTGTGACATTTCATCTTTAAAACAAACCTATAAATTAGGTACTGATGTTATCTCCATTTTACAGATAAGAAAACTAAACCACAAAGCCATCCAGCACATAGCCTAGTTGGTGGTGAGGGGTTAAGGGAGAGGAGAGGGACAAACGTACTTACATTCTGTGTTAGAGACTGTTCTACATGCTTGAGAAAAAGAAATGAACAAAACAGGGATTCCCGTCCTCATGGATCAAATATTCTAAGACAGTCTCAAGAGTTCTTAACTGTAATCTTGAACAGAGGTTTACAAAGTATGGTCGGCAAACCCCTTGAGAATCCAAGATCTAGTGGATATACAAGATCAAAACAGTTGTCATAATACTACTAAGACTTTACCTGATTTTTTACTGTGTTCACAATTACACTGATGGTACAAAAGCAATGGTGGGTAAAACCGCTGGCAGTTTGCACAAACCACTAGTAGTCATAGTATTTCTCACCACCACAGATCCACAGTTAATAACTAAATTAATTAACTAATTTCCCTTAAGAATGTCCTCGGTGAAACAGTAAAAATGTGTAATTTCACTAAATCTTGAAACTTGAGTACACATCGTTTTAATATTCCATGTGATGAAATGGGAAGCATACAAAATACACTTCTATATACTGAAGTATGATGGTGATCTGGAGGAAAAGCACTTGTGCAATTGAATCACAAGCTGAACTAGCCAGTCTTTCATGAAATATCATTTTACTTGAAAGAATTAATAACAAACTATGGTTATTCAGGCATGAATATTTGGCAGGTATTTTTTCAAAAATGATTGAAGTAAATCTGTCAGAAGAAACCAGCAGAATTTGCTGCCAGTGATAAAATTTGAGCCTCACAATACTTAAGATTTTTCTGAGGAAAATGGTGGTGATATTGACCAATATGATGTTTTGATATTTGGAAGATATGCATAATTCCATGAACCAATATTTTCTGAATGACCAATGTATGTGTTACATACATGCATGGGTAAAATTATGCACTGGTAAAAGACCTATTCAGAGTGCATAATAAACTACTGGATTTTAATGTAACAAAGTATCAAAAGTATATTGATATGATTTCAGACTTCACACACTAATCTTCAAAAGAACCACTTGCTGAGTTTTGGTGTAGTATCAAAGAATACACACAATTTTATGACAACTAGATATGTGCATAAGGCCATATTTTCTTCACGTACTTCAGTCATAAGAATGAATTGCAGCAGGTGAAGATACAGATATAAGAACTGACTACTGTCTATTAACTTAGACATTAAAGACATTTGCAAAAGTATAAAATAATGTCATTCTTCTCCCTTAGTTCTTTTTGTTTGGGAGTTATTTTTTCATAAAAATGTTGTTTATGTTAGCATGTAATGGGTTTAGTATTGTTATTTTAAATGAATTGTTTTAAAATATTTAAAGTTTTTTCCTTGTTTTAATTTTTAATAGTAAATAGAGACAGATATAACCCAAGGTCTTATTTTAATGGTGAGAAATTTAATTTGAAACAGAAAACCGGGATTATTCAGACAGTTTATTTTATTTCTATGGGACTCATAGCATCTCACATGTGCTTCCCTCAGATTTTCCATTAAGCTAGAAAGACTCAATAGCAGAAGAAGTTTGTTGATGTAAATTTTGTGACCTGACTAGGATCACAAAAAGATGCCAGATTCCTCTTATTTGGAATGAGAAAATTGAAGTTCAAAAGCATGTGACTTTTGACATTGCAATTAAGCCAACAGGGGGAGCCTGCAGAACAGACAGAAATGTCTGGGGTTAATTATTCTAAATGTTGCAACTGCTGTTTTCTCTAAATTCCTAAGAATCAGAATGCTTGCTACAACCTTTTAAAAACTGAATAAAGGAGGATTACCTTATGATTTCTGATTCTATCATTTTCTTCAACACAAAACATATTTTCTACAACCAAACCAAGGCCTCCACTTAGCAACTGAGTTAGATATAGCATCATATATTATTCAAGTATCTCCTTAAAATTAAGATGATGTCAGTCATCTAAACTTCAATTTTTATATATTTAATATAAGGATACTAAGATTTGTTCCTTAGGGTTGTTGTGAGATTGAAAAGAGATAACAAGCTTGAAACCACCCAAAACTCCCCCAAAATCATGTGCTTAAATACTTTGGATTTCATTTGATACTTTCATTTTTTTGGCCCTATTAGTTCCTCTAACAATAAAATAGTTCTCATCCAGTATTGTGGCCATAAAAACATGCTTTTGGGGCTTCCCTGGTGGCGCAGTGGTTGAGAGTACTCCTGCCGATGCAGGGGACATGGGTTCGTACCCCGGTCCAGGAAGATCCCACATGCCGCGGAGCGACTGGGCCCGTAAGCCATGGCCGCTGAGCCTGCGCATCCGGAGCCTGTGCTCTACAACGGGAGAGGCCACCGCAGTGAGAGGCCCGTGTACCGCAAAAACAAACAAACAAACATGCTTTTGAGATCTCTCACAACTGCGACTAAGGATAATTGACCTTTGGCCTTGGTGCCCAGGCGCAGGGTTTGCAGTGAAGCTGTGGCTTCCCACAGGCTGCTCCCACTCAATGGCTGACAAGGCAACAATACTAAGACGACCTGTTCCTGGGAAAATCACAATTCTCAGTATTCTAACCAGAAGTGTTGAGAGTTCAAAAAATCAAGTTGCAAAAAATTATAGAGCTAAAGAGCTGAGAATGTTTAACTGAACTTGTTACTAGGTGGAAGGCTATCTTGAAATATGGAACTACAAAGATTTGTGAAATGGCTTTGGTTGATTATGAATAAGATACAGAATGTAAAATGTGATATCAGTTAAGCCAAAACGTTTGTAATCATAATCTCAATTCAGAAAATCAAATCCATTCTATTTTTTGTATGGTGTCTTCTAACCATACGTACATTTTAATTGGTAATATAAATTGTTATCATGTATTATACTGACTTCTAGTCTATCATATATTCAAGTCTTACAGACAGACACACACACACACACACACACACACACATATTTTAGTCCTCGTTCAAATATAGAATGGAGTCACCACCTTGGGAAAACAAGTAATTGAAGAAGAGAAAAGAGGATTAAACTAACCCACTTCCTGCTCTTGATCCCCATAATCTTAAATTTAATATATTCTGAATCAGCTTTTCATATCTTTTTAGAACTAGAATACTAGAAATAGAATTCAAATTATATTTTCTGTTATAAACATACTTAGACTATATGTATAATAATATAAAGTAAACATATAAGTAATAGTAAAACAGTAAGTGATAAAAAGCAAAAATTACTTTAAACATTTTCTGTACTCTGCCCTAACATCTAAGCATTTCAGTAGCTTTTCTTAGACATTAAATTTATTTGTAATCATAATACCAGTTTATATCCAAAACTCTCATAACCCAATCAAATTTCAAATTTAGACAAAAAATATATTCTTCAGTTACATATAAACTTCTGGAGTAGAAAACAGTGGCAATTATATAATTGGCAATGTTGATGACAATGGTGATTACAGCTTAGCACTCATTACTTTTCACGGTTTCCCTAATATTAACTCAGTCTCACAACAGCTCTATCAGGTAAGGGAAGTAGATAAACCTTTTTTCCTAAAGAGAAAAGCATAGCAGTTCAGGTGATTTATTTGTTATCAAATAAATTGTTCTGATTTGTAGCCTCCTCCTCTAGATCACAAATAACATGCAGTGAGGGAAAACTGCCCTTACATAATTAAAATCCACAGGGTCTGTCCACCATTCACTTATTATTTTACCAGATCCTTGTATTAGAGTTAAAGGAATATAGATACTAAGCTTTTGAGACCAATCTTATTTTCTTGATAACTAGATCTTACCATATTTTACTTATCAGTTAAAATGGTTCAAGTCAAATGGGAACATTTTAAAAGTAAATTGCATGTAAATATGTCAATTATTCCCAACTTGGTCTATAGATTCAGTGCAGTCTCATCTCAGCAAGTTATTTTGTGAATATCAACAAACTGATCTTAAATTGTATATGGAAAAGCAAAAGACCCAGAAAAGCCAAAACAATATTGAAGGTGGAGAACCGACAGTCTATAGTTCAAGATTTACAATAAAGCTACATTAGTCAAGACAGTGTGGTGTTGGCAAAAAGATAGACAAATAGATCAGTGGAACAGAATAGAAAGTCCGAAATAGATCCACATAAACACAGTCAACTAAACTTTGACAAAGATAATTCAATGGTGTAAAGATAATTTTTTCATTAAATGAGGCTGGAATAATTAGACATCTATATGCACAAAAAAAATCTGGACACAGAACTTAACATTATTCAAAAAAATTTACTCAGAGTGAAGTAAGTCAGAAAAAGAAAAGCAAATACCGTATGCTAACACATATATATGAAATCTAAAAAAAAAAAAAAAAAAAAAATGGTCAGAAGAACTTATGGGCAAGACGGGAATCAAGATGCAGACCTACTAGAGAATGGACTTGAGGATATGGGGAGGGGGAAGGGTAAGCTGGGATGAAGTGAGAGAGTGGCATAGACATATATACACTACCAAACGTAAAACAGATAGCTAGTGGGAAGCAGCTGCATAGCACAGGGAGATCAGCTCGGTGCTTTGTGACCACCTAGAGGGGTGGGATAGGGAGGGTGGGAGGGAGATGCAAGAGGGAGGAGATGTGGGAACATATGTATATGTATAACTGATTCACTTTGTTATAGAGCCAAAACTGACACACCATTGTAAAGCAATTATACTCTAATAAAGATGTTAAAAAATAAAAAATTTAAAAAAAATTTAAAAAAAGAGTAAAAAAAAAAAATTAACTCAAAATGTATCATGGACCTAAGTGTAAAATGCAAAACTATAAAACTCCTAGAAAATAGCACACAAAAAAAATCTAGATGACCTTAGGTATGGTAATGACTTTTTACTTACAACACCAAAGGCTTGATCCATGGAAGAAAGAATTGACAAGCTGGACTTCATTAACATTAAAAATTTCTGCTCTGCAAAAACACTGTCAAGATAATTAAAAAAAAACAAGCCAAAGATTAGGAGAAAACATTTGGAAAAGACATTTCTGATAAAGGACTGTTTTTAAAAATATACAAAAATCTCTTTAAATTCAACAATAAGAAAACAAACAACCCAGTTAAAAAGTGGGACAAAGGCTTGAACAGACACCACACCAAAGAAGATATACAGATGCAAATAAGAATATTAAAATATGTTCCACATACTATGTCATCATGGAAATGAAAATTTAAACAACAAAGAGATACTACTTACACACCTATTAGAATTATCAAATGCCAGAACACTGACAGCACCAAATGCTGGCAAAGATGTAGAGCTAGGAACTCTCATTCATTGCTAGTGGGAATACAAAATGATAGAGCCGCCTTGGAAGTTAGTTTGGCAATGTCTTACAAAACTAAATGTAATCTTACCATACTGTCCAGCAATTATGCTCCCTGGTATTTACCCAAAGGAGTTGAAAACTTGTCCTGCATGCAGATGTTTATAGCAGCATTATTCGTAATGGCCAAAACTTGGAAGCATAATTCATAACAGTCAAAACTTGGAATCTTCTAAGTTGCCCTTTAGTAGAATAGATTCGTACTGTGGTACATCCAGATAATAGAATACTACTATTCAGCGCTAAAAAGAAATGAGCTATCAAGCCATGAAAAGATATGGAGGAAGCCCATTTGGAAAGAATATGTGCTGTATGACTCCAACTAAAGGACATTCTGGAAATGGCAAAGCTATGGAAACAGTAAAAATATCAGTGGTTACATTGGTTGGGGGAAGAGAAGGATGAAGAGGCAGAGCACAGAGGACTTTTAGAGCAGTGAAGCTGCTCTATAATACTACAATTGTTGATACATTTCATGTGTCCAAACCCATAGAATGCACAACACCAACAGCAAACCCTAATGTAAGCTATGGACTTTGGGTAATAATGATGTGTCAATGTAGGTGCATCAATTGTAACAAACGTAGTATTCTGGTGAGTGATATTGATAGTAGGGGAGGCCATGCATGTGTGGAGGGTGAGGAGTGTACGGAATCTCTCTGTACTTTGTGCTCAGTTTTACTATGAACCTAAAACTGCACTAAGAAATAGTCTTTCTTTTTAAAGTAGATTTCATACCATCTGCATAACATCTTAAAATGATAATCTGAGAGTTGGGTACTGGAAGCAGTATTTTACAGAGCTTTGGGAGTTTTCCTTCAGAGTCTTCATAATGCTGTTGGGCTTCTACTTTAAAAGACTTCATTTTGCTAAGGGGTGGCATATTTCCCACTTTGAAGATTCTAACATGTTTTAAAGGTCCTGTCTTTGAAGAAATGAATATCTGTGGGATTCCCTGATGAGAAGGTTTTCTATTCCAGGAGAAGAGAAGTCCTCTGTTGAAATTATTTACCAGATTATGGTTTTAACCCTGGAGACAGTCTAATCCCTGACAGGGTTATCATCTTTTTGAAAATATTAATATGTTTGGAAAAGGTTCTACTTCTGAAGAAATTCTTGTTGCTAGAAGGAGGCTATCTTTAAAGTTTTTAGCAAGTTGTTGTTCTCAAGTATATTCGGTAGCATAGGATGACTTCACTGGGAGAACATTAAAGTAAGATGCAATTTCTTCTATCAGTATTTTTATAGAATTCTATGAACATTAGAATAGAACTAGTATCTCATGAAGTGTGTAAATCAATATTTTCATTTATTAAATTAAGTTAAAATGTTAAATGAAATCTATTTAACTTAAAATTATATATATGCCTTATTGGTCATTTTGGCATTTTATTATTTTTTTTAATTTTCGTTTTATATTGGAGTATAGTTGATTAACAATGTTGTGCTGGTTTCAGGTGTACAGCAAAGTGATTCAGTTATACATATACATGTATCTATTCTTTTTCAAAGTCTTTTCCTATTTAGGTTATTACAGAATATTGAGTAGAGTTCTCTGTGCTATATAGTAGGTCCTTTTGGTTATCTATTTTAAATACAGCAGTGTGTACATGTCAATCCCAAACTCCCAATCTATCCCTCTTCCTCATCCTCCCCCTCTGGTAACCACAAATTCATTCTCTAAGTCTGTGAGTCTGTTTCTGTTTTGTATCTTAAATATATGAGTCACATAAGCAATGATAAATATTAGGTCTAGCATTAGTCTACTAATAAAAGAAACACATGCTCTCTATCAATTGTCCTTTTTTATTCCATTTCTAAAACACCAAACATTTCCAAAGATGACACAAATATTTATTTGGAAAATTCACATGAGTGAACTGAAGGAAGATAAAATAAATAGAGGACTTGTAATTATAAACACTTTAATGTTTTCATAGAGAAAATAAAAGTGAAATGAGAGAAAGGAAGGAGAAAAGAGAAGTGAAGAAATGTTAGGTAATTAAACAAATAGGCTAGAAAGTCCAAGATCAAGGTGCTGGCAGACTGGGTAACTGGTTAGACCCCACTTCCTGGTTAAAAGATGGTGTCTTCTCTGTGACTTCACATAGAAGAAGGCAAAAACTAGCTCTCCAGGATCTCTTTTATAAGGGCACTGATCCCATTCATGAGGGCTCCGTCATCAAGACCCAAGCCCCTTTCAAAGGCCCTACCTCCTAATACTATTACGTTAGGCATTAGTTTTCAACATATGAATTTTGAAAGGACGCAAACTTCTGATCTATAGCAAGGATCAAGCCATGTTCCACTTTCTTCTTGAAGCCAACAATGGCATCAGAGCCCACTAAACCTCTGTTTTCCCTGAACTGCAACAGTATATGTTCTTGTATATCCCTTGGTCAAGGTCTAATGTTGAGTTAATTGTAGAAAGAAGTAGGCACAGGGCCAGTTCTATATGTAATATGACTTTGTATTTTGAGTTTAACATTTTAATTCAGAGAATTCCTGTTAATATAATATGTTGTACAAAGTGAGATTTATTAGTGACTTCAGCGTTTGGCTAGTTCAACAGAACCAAATCTGCTATTTAATCATGATCCAATTTTAACAAGGTATTATTTGATGGCTCTTTAGAGTTGTATTTTTCCCTTGAATGAAATGTTCATATTGTTGTTATTAACCTCTACTTTAAATAGATACCCAATCTAGTTATTTCTAGACATTAGAATGAGAAATAAATTTTTCATTGTGCATTTATTACTTTACTTACTATCTTTAAAACTTCACCCATAAAGATGAATCTACTCAACGTCACCTGTTATTTAACTGAATATGTTTATGTTAACACAGAGCAGACTTCTCTGATCCAGAGGTTTGCACTCCATGAGCGTATGTGGATTCAATTTTCCCCAACGTTCTTTCATATGAATCAATGCAGAATTTGTTCATATAGCAAATCATAACTTCATATGAAAAAAGAAAAGAAATGCAAATTACAAATGCAAGTCTGGGCACTAAAATTCCATGGCAGAACTTGGTACTCAATCTGATAATCTAAAACATCATTAATTACAATTTTCAGAGATCATGAATCTAATTATGTCATATCCATTTACAATCTTTTTCCAATGCGGTAAACACATACACGTATTGATCAATTAGTCATCAACTATTTATTGTATATATACTATGAATATAGTAGTTATTCTACTGTGGTCAGAAGCTCTGTATAAGAATTTCATTTAATTTTGTGTTTTTGTTCAAATGATAACCAGAAGGCCTAGGAATAATTATCTCAGAGACATGGAGGTATGGCTGTGAGGGAAGTCAAGAGAGAGGGCATCTGGATGATAAAAAAGAAAGAGGGAAAATCAAGAAGCAGAGAAAAGTATTAATGAAATTCTGGATATGGATGGCATTTGTGTTATAGATGTCTAATTCCAGAAAGGCTAAAGACATTTTACCTCTTAATTCCATAATGGGGCCAGATGGGGGAAACACATATGCCAGTCTGATCCCTAGTAGTTCTTACCTCTCTGACCTGGGTGAATAAGTAATTTGAATGGAGGAAAAAGGCAGTGGCTCTAGTTCAAGTATTTTAGATGCTAAAATCCCAGGAAAGACAGAATAAACTTATGTGAAAAGAGCTTGAGAATGCTTAATATACCCCACAGAGTACAGACAGATGTAAATTGCCTTCTTTAAAGCATGTGTGGCAATTCTGCCCCAAGAGTTTCTAAAATCTCACCCAAAACTAAGATCTTCTATAAGAGTGAAGATGCATCTTTTAGTTGATTCTATCATGCTGTTTACGCTCCTTAGTTCACATCTGAAATAATTTGATATTTGCAGTTCTTACAAACTACATTCTTTAAAATATTTTGAATTTAATTGGCTTTAAATGGCAGATAGTAGCATAGTTCAGTGCTAATAGTCATATATTTATATATAGATCAAAATGCATACATTGCAGAATATTTAATGATCCCCCAGTGAGAAAAGATGGAATAAAGAAATATATTTAATATAACCTATTTAACAATTGTCAACCAAATTGAATTGCTTTGGCTTTTTTAGGGGATAATTCTCTAAGGACAATCATGTAAGAAGCAATGCGCATGGTCACTAAGGCTATTTTTGTTCTGTTTCAGGCTTAAAATATACCAAGCAAATAGTGTAAGATGCTGAAAAAAATATATATATATATACTCTACCCTGATTAATGAATGCTATAGATATCTTTCTGCTCTGTCTGCTTGGTTAGCTTTGTTTCAAATGCGATACAGATCTCATGCTGCACGGCAGATCCAGAAATAATCCATGTTCCTTTAAATTCAGGCAATGCATCCTATTCTATTACACTGTGTCACATCAGTCTATGACAGTAAAACATGAGTTATGTGGATATGGACCAGTAAGTGAACTGGTCCCGACAAATGGACAAGTTGAAGATCAAGTACAGTGTTCTCATGAAAAAATATTTTTAAAAATAATATCATAAATAATATATAAGACTTGAAGGGCACTGCTTCTTATTTACTCACATAATCAGCATCCCACATAATCATGCCCAAAACTGAAAAATGAATCTTCACCACATGCATTTATATGATCTGGAACTTAAATAAAAGTTTCCTGTGTCAAATTTCACCTTTGTATTTTTCAGATATTAGTTATGGAAAAGATAAATAATGCATCAGAGTCTCTCTTCACGTCAGCTATGTCTAACAAAACAATAATGGGAGACATTAGAGACGAAAAAGGCAGGCTTTCAAGGATAAGAAATTTTGTTTGTTGTAAATATCAGTATTATTCCAGTGGGGTCTTAAGGAAGGGTATGTGATCAAAGCAGTGAGAAAGTTAAATTGCTACATCATTACTATTGTGATAGTTCTAATTAATTAACAGTTACTGTGCCCTGATCTGCTAGGTACTGCAGAGAATTTTAAAATGTACACAGTTTTAAGCTATATAATAAGTTCCAAACAAGAGAGAATATAAAATAAATTAAAAACAAACTTGAGAATAATTGGAGGGAAAATTAAGAATAGATGACAATTTAGAATGTTGCAAATCTAAAGTTCTCTGATACTGCAATCTGATTATATACAATGTTTAATAAAATTGAGTGTGAAAAGTGTGCTTTAAATAGAATTGATGAGAAATTGAGGAAGATTCTAGGTATATAATAAATACTCTTTGACATAAATCATAGCAATACTTTTTTGGTTCTGTCCTAAGGCAAAGGAAGAAAAGCAAAAATAAACAAATGGGACCTAATTAAACTTAAAAGCTTTTGCTCAGCAAAGGAAACCATAAACAAAATGAAAAGACAACCTACAGAATGGGAGAAATTATTTGCAGATTATATGACTGATAAGGGGTTAATATCCAAAATATGTAAATAGCTCATACAACTCAACATTAAAAAAAAAAAAAACCCGATTAAAAAATGGGCAGAAGACCTGAATAGACATTTTTCCAAAGAACACATACAGCTGACCAACAGGTACATGAAAAGATGCTCAACATCTGTAATCATCAGGGAAATGCAAATCAAAACCACAGTGAGATATCATCTCACAACTGTCAGAATGGCTATCATCAAAAAGAACACAAATAACAAATGTTGGCCAGGATGTAGAGAAAAGGAAACCCTCATACACTGTTGGTGGGAATGTAAATTGATGCAGGCACTGTGTAAAACGGTATGGAAGTTTCTCAAAAAACTGAAAATAGGACTACCATATGACCCAGCAGTTCCACTGCTGGGTATATATCCAAAAAAATCAAAAACACTAATTCGAAAAGATACATGCACCCCAATGTTCATAGAAGCATTATGTACAATTGCTAAGGTATGGAAATAACCTAAGTGTCCATCAACAGAGGACTGGATAAAGAAGATGTGGTATATATATATACAATGGAATACTACTCAGCCATAAAAAAGAGTGAAATTTTGCCATTTGCAACAACATGGTTGGACTGGGAGGGTATTATGCTAAGTGAAATAAGTCAGACAGAGAAAGACAAATACTGTATGATATCACTTAGATGTAGAATCTAAAAAAATACAACAAACTAGTGAATATAACAAAAAAGAAACAAACTCACAGAACAAACTAGTAATTACCAGAGGGGAAAGGAAAGGTGGGGAGGGGCAATATAGGTGTAGGGGATTAAGAAGTACAAACTATTATGTATAAAATAAGCTACAAAGATACATTAAACAACACAGGGAGTATAGCCAATATTTTATAATAACTATAAATGAAGTATAACCTTTAAAAATTGTGAATCACTACATTGTACACCTTCAACTTATGTAATATTGTACATCAACTATACTTCAATTAAAAAAATAGATTCTAAGTATAGAAGTCGAGCCCTGGTCCGGGAAGATCCCACATGCCGCGGAGCAACTAGGCCCGTGCGCCACAGCTGCTGAGCCTGCGCTCTAGAGCCCATGAGCCACAGCTACTGAAGCCTGCGTGCCCAGAGCCCGTGCTCCACAACGGGAGAGGCCGCCGCAATGAGAAGCCCGCGTGCCGCGATGAGGGCTAGCCGCTGCTCGCTGCAACTAGAGAAAGCCCGCGCGCAGCAACGGAGACCCAGCGAAGTGAAGGAAATGGAAAAACAAAACAAAATTCCAGCAATGTTAGTAAACTATTATAACATTTTTTACCTAGTGGATTATTCATGACATTTTTACAACAGCCCTCTTTGAGTATCCATATGTCTCTATTCATGCCCCTAAAACTGCCCTTGCAACTTAGAGGAAGAATGTCAGATAGAGAAAGGTCATAAGTTATGCAGCAATAAGAAAAAAAATATGAACTGGAAGAGACAACGAATCTTAGTAATACATATTTGGAGAAGGAAATGACCACATCAATTCATTTAATCATTCTTTCATTCAGTAAACATCAATTATCAGCTATGTATTAGGAACAGTGTTCAGCAGTCCCGTGCTGAGTCACATTGGAGCTTCAGACAAAAAGAAAAATGTGCACCCCTGTACACACTTATCAAATACCTTCCTGTATTTTGACTTAGTGGAAAAAGTCAATAAAACTCTGCAATCAAAACCATGATTATATATAAAAAGCCCTGCTTTGCTCAATCTGTTTCTATGCCATGCTCAAACCTTATAAACCTAACCAGTGTGGGTTGTGGCACTTGCCAGGCTGGAGGATTGCAGAGGATTGGAAACCACTGGTCATACAATAATGCAGGGTAGTGAAAAGAAACAGAAATCTGTATTTGTTTTATTTTATTTTTATTTTTTTGGCTGCGCTGGGTCTCCGTTGTTGCGCGCGGGCTTTCTCTAGTTGCAGCGAGCGGGGGCTAGCCCTCATCGCGGCGTGCAGGCTTCTCATTGCGGCGGCCTCTCCCGTTGCGGAGCACAGGCTCTGGGCACGCGGGCTTCAGTAACAGGCTCAGCAGCTGTGGCGCACGGGCCTAGTTGCTCCGCGGCATGTGGGATCTTCCCGGACCAGGGCTCGAACTCGCATCCCCTGCATTGACAGGGGGATTCCCAACCACTGCGCCACCAGGGAAGCCCTGTATTTCTTCTAAAATGTGGTATTTCGTTCATAGTGTGTTTTTTTTTTTGCATTCTTTAAACATAGTATTCAAATATTTATCTTGATTATTGAGTGTTTGGTGATTGTTTACATTTTGCATTTCACTGGTTTCACCCTAATCCAGGCTTTGGGTTCAAACATGGATTACAAAGAAGAATACAACAGGGTGTCTGCTCTCAAAGAACTAAAACTTTAATAGGAACTTTGTTTCCAAATCAATATCCCCTAGCCTATAGTCTTTTCTCTCTCTCTCTCTCCACACAGGTGCACGCGAACACACACACACACACACACACACACACACAACTGTATCTTCATCTTTGCTTAGAGAACTCCACATTTCCTTTGGGTGCTTTTCACACTATTTATTTCCCAAAGTTTTAATCATATTTCAAAATATTCAATTTTTCCACTGCTCCTTAAGTTTTACCAACAATTTTAATGGCATCATAATGCTCAGTGCTTTGTTCTTTGAGACATTACTTCACTTTCACTCATAATGCCAGGTATTTTCCATTGATATCTCCAGCGTTACTCTCCACTCTGCTCTCTGCCATGAGAGGCTGACCCACACGGACTCCATCAACACTTTCCCTTGCCTTCCAGCTTACAGTTGGATTCTGCCAATGGGGAGCACCAGTGACACATTGAAAGGATGGAGGAGAGTGAGGTCAGGATATTTACTGCTCTGTATTCTCCCTTGCAAGGTCTTCTCAGTTGGATGTTCCTCAACTATTACTTTCAAGGTAATATATCTTTCTAGATTTTGGTAACTGCCCCCTCTCCTCCCTTTGGGACTGAAGTGATAACAGCTCTATTTTTTTTTACCAACTCCATCTTTTGGGTTTCCCCTTCACCCTATCTACACATTTGTAAATGGTCCCTTGCAAATAACAATTTTCAATTTATCCAGACAGATGTGCTATCTATTTCTCATTGGGACCTTGATTGCAGCTCCCATCTATCTTACTGTAGTGATTATTATGTCACCAGTTACTATTTATTTTGATGTTCACTTTTACCTCTCTCTTTTAATTATTTTCTATCTCCTTTTGTTTGCTTATACAATTGTGCAATTTTTTAAAATTATAAAGATCTTTAAGATATTTTCAAATAATTTGATACATTACTCTGATACTTTAAACACAGTATTTAGAACATGAGTTAACCTTAATTGACAAGGAAATCTCATTATTATAAGCATGAAATACTGTAAAGTAATGCCTCAAAGAGCTTTAAAATGTTGTACTGGCTCCTATAATAAACAATCATAGACTCTCTTTCCCTACTGCCACTTTACTCAACACATGTTTAAGGATATCAACTATTGTAGGAGACAGTGAGCGAAGCACTACTTAAACTGTATAGGACTTTGTGGTGTCATCTATGTGCCCCTAAAACAGTCCTCTTTTTTCTTTCTCATTTGATATTTTGAATCTGCAGTCACCTTGGAAACATAACTAAACATAAAAACCAGTCCTGAGCAAGGGACTGGGGACCACCTTACACTAGCACATATGGACATTTAGTAAATGGGCTTTGGGATTATTGCAACTCTTTTGTAGCTTTGGGCAGCCCATCTCTAGATTTACAACTATTTTTCAGAAAGCTGAAAAACAAGAAGTCAGATATTGGGATGAGTGATGATTTATAAGCATGGATCCCATGAATAGCTTATAAATATAATTGATCATTTATGTCATTTCTAGTGCATATGGAGAACCAAATTTTCAGATACTGTCTAGTAAACTTAAAAGATTTTTCCATGAAGTATTTATTAATGATTATAACTAAATATACTATCTTTAAGTCTGATAGATCATGGGATTTATTATCTGTATCATATAGCCAAACTGATTTTATTTATCAATTAAGAATAGTACTTTAAATTATTTTTCATTGGTCTTAAGTAAACTTATTCTTTCCATGCTTTTTAAGATGCTTATGAATAAAGACCCTGAGATATCTAACTTAGTCTTAATTAACTGTAGACTGTGTGACATTAGGGACATGGTAAATGTTGATAATTTATTGAACTGAATTCTCTGATGCAGTGTATTATTTTAAAGAAAAGGGTATAAAGATACATGCTTTGGTCTAATAACTTAATTAGATATTTAACTTTAAACATATAGGTTTCTTTAATAATCTGAACACTTTAATATCAAAATCACAGGAGGTAATCACAGATATTTTGGTCAATAGATGAAGGGAATTCAGTGAAGGGAAGCAACAGGATCCCTACACTTACTGAATGTACAGTGTACACCTGCCATAGAGGACCACAGTGCAGGGGTTAAGAGCATAGGCATCTTGACTGGATTAGCAGTTCAGCCACTGACCAGCAATTAAATTAACCTCTCTGTGCCTCTGTTTCCCATATCATTGGGATTATTATAGTAATGGATATCCCACAGGACTCTCGTAAAGATTAGATAAGTGAATATATGTAAATAGTGTCTGCACAGGCAAGTGCTCAGTATGTATCATCTCATTTACTCTTTTTTAATTTAATTTTTATCGGAGTATAGTTGATTTAAAACATTGTGTTAGTTTCTGCTGTACAGCAAAGTGAATCAGTTATACATATACATAGATCCACTATTTTTAGATTCTTTTCCCATACAGGTTATTACAGAGTATTGAGAAGAACAATACTTTAAGATTGGTGTCATGCCCATCTTCTTCTTTTTGGAAAGGAAAACCAGAAATCAAATATCATTTACCTGTCCCAAAAGCCCTAAAATTAAATCCTACCTTTGATCATTGTCAAGAGTCACTGGCCAATTCATGGATATTTAAGCAATATCTGTTTAATATTTTTATATTATTCAAAGTCCTAAATAGAGGCACCTGTCAAAATAAATAAGATATGATTTATACATTAATTCTGACCATAGCCTAACACTGATCAACTTTGAATGCAAGGAGAATCAAAATGAAAAGACAAGTTTTTAAAAATGTGAGGACAGAAGATGTTGATCACATCAGTTTGCCGCCCACGCCCCTCCAAAATGGTCATACAGAATTAGTTAAAGAAAGAAGAGGGAGCATGACTTTTTCTTATATTCCCTGGTCATCTTCCTAATCTCACTTCTGTCCTTCCCACTGTGATATTTGCTAAATCACTTTCCACCTCTATTTTCCAGTATACTTTAATTTCTGGTCCCATGCATCTTACTGGTTTGCATCCTAATCTTAATGGCATTGCAAAATGTGCATGAAGGTTTTGTGTACAATAAAAAAAAAAAATTAACCCCTTCAAAATTGCTTCTTTACTAGGTTGATGAACACTCCTAACAGTAACTGTATGCATGTTGGTAGAGCATCTGTCTCCTGGTTTGCTTCCCTGTCAAATTTACAGATTATTCTGCATAACTTTTCACCCTGAATCTGCACTCTACATGACATAGGTAAAAAAGCACACAGCCAAGTGCAACACTCTTTCTTTAGAGAGTGAACATGCAGTGCAAATTCATGCTGTGAGGATCTGCAAAACTCCTTGAGCCTATGAACAGGTGTGAAAAATGTTGCGACAATCTGAAAAAGCATATTTTAGACAAACTACTATTGTATTATTTAAGTAACAATGAAATTGTTTACCCACAAAAAAGCAGTTTATAATACTGATTTTTAATATGAGAATATAGCTTTGAGAATCTAAATTTTAAAACAGTCTCCAATTAGAGAATGCACAGGTAAATAATTAAAAAGTCAAAATCAAAATACCAACAATAGCCACATATTTTATACATAAAAAAGGTCTGCTTTCTCCAGTTTGCATCACAAAAAGGAATATTTCTTTGCAAAAGCTGAAAAGAGTAAAATCCAGATCCTGAATATTTAATAGAAAATAAAATGATATTTATTTTTAAGTGCATTCTACATTCAACACAACTGCATACTCAAAACAAATCTATTGCATTGCCCTGACATAGTTACTGCAAAGGTTTTTCCTTTGCTATCCCAAGGGCCCAATTGATTTATCTGCCAGAAGCCTAAAGCCCCAAAATAAGATAGCTTTGAGTTTACAGAGGTCATTTTTCATTGTCTAAATAAAAATTTCTAAACAAAAATCTCTCATCCTGTTAACCGCAGGGTCCTTATCTCCCCGGAGGCTACAGCAACCTGAAAGAAGCCATTTCAATTCTTTCATGAAGAAAGATAAAAGCAAATTTTCGATTAGAAAGCTCAGCAAAGCCTTCTTATTAAATGTTGGCAACAGTAACTAGTTGAAAAGGCAAAACTGTTCTAGGATGGGGCGGGGGAAAGGGAAATTATTATGCATGCGACAAACCTTATACAGGGACTGCGAAGGCAGTCGAAGACAGTGACATTCAAGGAGCCAAAAGGAAGTTTATGAATCCTTGTAACTCCTCACAGCTGTTCTACTCAGCTCCTTAATAAACTGCCTACTTCTATCAAGCATGTTCTCTTAATTGGGTGTGCCTACTTTTATCAACTAACATTAACTACGTGTCATGATAATTATGCATTCAGGCCCATCTTCTCTGATCTGTCATCATTCAAAGTGCTTATGCAGCACAGGCAGGGGTGGAATGTGGCACGCTATCCTAGCTTCAGAATAATAGATTTTGTGAGGCTAAGCTAAAAGGAAATTATCAAAAATGACTTCATAGTCTAAGTTTTGATAAAGAAGATAAACACAGACACTAATGGTGATGCCCTGGGAAACAAACCAGAACCGTGAAAGAAAAGGAGGATTCTGCTATTTGAAGAAAACCTGCTGTAAGTGAAGGAGAATGAAAAGCATAGTTACTATTTTAACGTAGTTGTTTCAGTAAAATGTAGAAGGAGAAATGAAATAATTTGGGGGCATGTTTACAATAAAACATAAACTAGTCCGTTTACCGGTTAAAGTGCCAGGGTATCCTTCCTAACGTCTCTAAGAAACAGGAAAGGCCTGAGGTTGGGGGTGGGGACAGGGAACTTAATTCAGTAAACATATTTTTAAATCTTTCTCAGTTTGTCCTCTAAATATTTATCCTATTAAGTTTTTGGATTTCTATTAATTTTAAATTCTGATGTAAAGAGAGATACCTCCAGACAAGAATAAACAGTCAGGCACGGTCTATGGTCTATAAATAGTCTGGCTTACCTTATCTTCCCATTCTTAGCCTTAAGGTAGTAACTAAGAATGAATATAACTTTATTCCTCTCAGTTTAGGTACATATTCTAAAAAGCATCTGAAGGTGCTCTTTATTCTGTACCTCATAAAGAAAATACTTCAACTCATTTCTTCTAAGAAAATATGAAAATAAGAATTTTATACATTGATTTTAAAATTTGTCACAAACTGAAGGTTACCCAATAAACCACGGTCAGAAAATACGGCTTCATATTAAATATTTTAATGCTAAAATTATTATATCTGATAGAGAATATCTAAATTTTCTAATATTCTGCAGAGAATTCATTTTAGTGGATTCAGATAGAAGCCATGTTGCTCAAAACCAGACAAAGCATGAGAATATGACATAAGGACTTTTTCTGTGTGTGTGTGTAATTTTTGTTTTTGTTTTTGTTTTTTGTACTATAGCTATGAAGAGTAAGTGATAACACCTGCTTTGAAAAATTTTCAGCAAAAATCACCTTGACTATTTTATATGGGGAATAATTTTAAAGATTAATTTATCACTAGTTTCTGTGTTACAAGGAACCCAATACTGTCTCATAAGAAAATATGTGCCCATGAGGCCACCTTCAGGCAAAGTGTGATGGTTTTCTATCCAGTGATGAGTCTTCTTATATACCTCAAGTATTGCTCATAGGGTACTAAACACATGACCAGTTTTACTGTTTATGAGACATACTGATCTGTCCTGAACCAGAAATACAGAATATTTCCTCCCTTGGCCTCCATCAGAGAGTGGAATGTTTATCTCCCAGATCTTACATGCCCATCAAAATGCAAACTGAGGAAATTATGACGCTCAGGGAAAAAGCTGAAAGGTATTCCCTCCCCTACAAGTTAAAATCTGCTTCTGATTAAAATGCCTCTCTGGAGAATATCATATATGGCTTCTATTGGCCCCAAATATAGTTCATATCATTAAGTTGGTTTTTGATGCCCCTGACTCACTCCTTAGAAGAATGCATACAATAAGCAGCCCTATAAAATTCCTAATTGTAGTTCATGTAGCAAGGTTGCAGAAGACATTATCTCATATCAAGATCCACATAAGAAATGTTATTTAGAAATCAGTGATCAAAAGTAACTATGCTTCCGCTGAGAAACTATTAGAGCTTACCTTTGTTGATATCAAGTTTTAAGTAACTGATTTTATCTATTTTATTCTTATTTTTTCTGTTTTATAAGTCATTTCAAATATTTTGGGAAACAGAGTATGGCATAAATAATAAAAGGAATGGTTAAAATGATTGAACTCACATTACAAAATCCATACAAATTAAAAGGAACACCTGACACACACTGGCTTGAGTAACAGTCAGGTAAGTCATAAGGAGGAGACGTCTGGAGGAAGATATTGGTCCCTGGTTAGTGCAGCTGCTCAGCAATGTCAGCAGGGACCAAACTGTTCCATCTTTCTGCACTGATATCATCAGACCATTATTTTTTCCTCTCTGTGCTTTTCTACTCTTAGCTTTAACTGCTGCCACTATCCTAAATAATAAGACTATATTCAAAGATAAGAGGCAGAGGGAAGGAACAGTACCAGCCATGCTTATGTCAGAAAAAGAGCATCACCAGATGCCCCAAAAGACTTTTTCTCACACCTCATTGGCTGTAGCAAGAACACATGGCCCCCTCTTGCTGAGAGGGAGGCTGGGAAAGAGAGTACTCAGCTTTCTGGGACTTGCGGTGGGGATGGCAAAAGAAAGGGTAGTATACTTGGCAGGTAGATATCAAAAACAATATAAAACAAAACAAAAGGAGCTTCTAAATACTCATTATTAAGTTCAGATGGGACTTGCCTGGTTAAGAATCCACCTTCCAATGCAGGGGACGCAGGTTTGATCCTTGGTCGGGGAACTAAGATCCCACAAGCCACAAGGCAACGAAGCCTGCACGCCTCAACTACTGAGCCTGCACACCGCAACGAAAGATCCCACATGCTGCAGTGAAGATCCCATGTGCCACAACTAAGACCCAACGCAGCCAAAAATAAATAAATAAAATATAAAAAAAGTAAGTTCAGAAAAAATAAAGTACTATATAGGTGGTTCTAGGTACTTTTCGCCTAAGTGTATTTGCTCTAGGCATATTTGCCACAAGCATTTTTGCCATAAACATTTTCGCCACATAACTAATTGGCCATAAGTCAATTTTGCCATGACAGATAAAATAACTGGTTGACAGTTTGGTTTGACAATTTGGTTTCAACTGGTTGAAATGCATTAGTGTTCTTCCAGTTAGGGACATTATTGATGGCTTTATGGAGCTGACAGGTAACGAAAATTTGCCACAAGAGTTGGCTTCTTATTTTGAAACACACTACATTGGAAGATAAAGATGCTGAGAGACTCAAAGGCACAGAGTTGAACCCACATTTCCCATAGAACTTTGGAATGTCTATCAACAGATATGTGACAATGTGCCAAGAAGGAACAACAGTGTAGAGACTTTCACAACACAATACAAAGCTCAGATACAAATACGCATCCTAGTATTTGGAAGCTGATACCTCTCTTAATGAAGGAAGAAATTTTAGAGAAAAAAGAAAAAGTACTGTGTTGAATGGGGAGACAGGTCAAGAAGAAGAAAAAAAAAATTGTATAATACTATGAATGAATACAAATGCTTAGGTATAATCCACAAAATAAAACCAGTTATTTGTGCAGTATTGCTATGAATCTACACATATTTTAAATGTACCCAAATATTTCGTATTTTGAACATTTAAATTTTGTTATTCATTTTTCATGTTTCCTTTTATAGTTTTTCTTTTATTTTTTGTTATTTTATCTTTTACAGCAAAATTGCCTTATGGCCAATTAGTTATGCAACAAAAATGCTGCCTCAAAGATGTCTATGGCAAAGATGTTTATGGCAAAAATACCAAACACAATATTGAGTATGACAGTACTATAAAATAGCTGAGCAAGTTGTAGAGTTTTGTCTTCATAACCTGGACAGTTACTTTTTACACGTGTTAATTGAGATGGCATCATACTATCATTACCAAAGACCTCAAGGCCCAGAATAAACTTAGTGTGATGTTCAATATTGAGATAGTGAATGTAAATCACATATCAGATAGAGTTCTTAACGATGTCTAATTACTTTGGCAAACCTCTTGTCAGACCTGATAGGTCATCACTGATCTCACATTGTATTATGGGTGAAAAAGAATAAAATGTCAACTCTGTCTATACTTTTTTTCACACACTGTTCCTGCTTTCTTTATTCATACTGTATTTGATTTGTGTTTTCTTTGCAAAAATCTTTTTAAGTCACATATTCCTTCTACAAGCTTTGTTTAATTTAAATGAGTAATGAAATCTATAAATCCACTTATTTAGGCACATGAAACCTGTAATATTTGACATTTACCTTAGTATGTGTCAGACACAGTTCAAAAGGTTTTAGTCATATTTTCTGATTTAATCACGACAAAAGCCAAACAAAATAGGTACTATTAGTATCTCCATGTTATGGATGAAAAAAGTGAGGCTTACTGAGGGTTTAGAGGCTACTCAGCTATTAAATCGCTGAGCCTGAATTCAAAACTAGGCTGCTCTAATCCCAAAGCCTCCTTTCTTAACCACCCTACCAGTAAATCAGTTAATTGAGTAATCAATCAAAATTCAACCAAGCAAATGAAATGGAATTTTAAGGCACAGTCATGGTCTAAGAAAAAGTAAGAAATCAAACAAACCAATACAATGGTATAGATGTATTGAAAGTAAACCTCTGGGAAAATTCAACCCATTTTTACAGTTGTATCTATGGTAGAGTACAACAGTTATAGCCCTAGAATAATGACTGGAATAGAATGTTCTTAATTACTGTAATTTCTAAGAAAAGAAAGATATGAATAGTTTTTATAAAAGCTGAAAACCAAAACAATATTCTAGTAAGCACTCAACCAAAAAGGAAATTCAATGGAATTTTAAAGCCCCATTCAGTTAACGTAAAGGCCGTACTATATATAGGAAACATCATGAGATTTCTCTCCTTAAATCTTCCATAAATTCAAAGGTGACATAAACAACTGGGAACTTTCATTGAAGAAACAGAAAAAGTGGTGAACTCAATGAACGCTTAATTTTCTGGTAACATTTCCACTGGAATTCTTGAATGCAGATACTATAGGCATGTTGGGGGCCAGTAAGTTAGTCCACATTTAATAGAAGTGTGCTGACTCTCACTGAACAGACCTCAGTTTGCACCATAATCCAACTAAAACAGTGCACTGTCTCTCCCAATTCTCAGCTTCTTCTCGTGGCTCGTATTCTGACAGATTTAGAGTTTTAAATATTCACTTACTTGTTCTTAAATTCTGGTTCCAAATACTAGCAGGCTTTTGTTTTAACTCTCAGATGAGATAATAAAAATTAATTAAAATGCAATTATCCAATAAAATGAAACTTTCATTCAGTCTATAACCATGTGTCCTCTGACTCATTCCAAATGGACATTTTGTAGACCACATCCTCGCTTCCAGATCATGTTATGGGGAAATAGGTTGTTTGGTTCTTGCCGGCCTCCTATTCTTTTTGAGAAGTTAGCTATTTTGCTGTGCTTTACTATAAACCTCTAAAGTGATAAAACTGCTGTCTAATTACTTAGATTTAGGTGCAGAATCAGATGTAAATCAGATTCAAACTTATTTGATAAAAAATCGGCAATAAAGAAGTTCCAGAGAACTGAACTGATGGCTTGGTACAACTGTTATGTACTGTGATACACTCTGTTTTACCCTCTTTTCATCAAACCAGCCTCTATTTCTTATACTTCGAATCACTTCCCAAAACATGAGAAGTTTTATTAGCTTTTTTGTGTTAAATAGGTCTTTCTCCAATAAGATGTCATCAAATTTTCATACTGAAACAGGTATTTTTCTCATTCCTGAGGATTGGTGGGATATATTATCAAGTAAGTTATGCTCAAAATTATGCATCCAGTCCTATTTAGATATGTTTGAAATATTACTTAAAGATTTTTTTTAATCCATGCATCCATCCTCCCATGCAACTAACATTTATTAGGAAAACTGAATATGTGATATGTGCTCTGCTAGGTGACTTCACCTTCAGTCTCATCTCATATGTAAGAGTGGTTGCTTGGCCCAGAAAGTCCTCAAACAAATACAAGCATCTTTATGAACATAAATAAAAGCATATTATAGAAAACTGATCATTTCAATTATGATATTTATAATATTCCTAAATGTTTGCATGTAAGCCTTTGCAGGAAGTTCAACTTACTCGATGATTTATTTGCCACCCTCATTCTCAGCTAAGACTATTAGTACACAAACAATAGAACCGGTCAGAATCATACATGTAATCTTAGTATATTCTCTTGCCTCAAGTGGTTGATAGTCTCATGGGAAGACAGAAAAATAAATATACAATCTAATTTTTAAACCATTTCAAGTGATGTGGGAATATAGTGTTTTAGGTATGGTGCTCCGACTAAAAGTTTTCGGGAAAGGCTTCCCAGAGTAGATGATGTTCTAGCTGAATCTTACAAGATGAGTTCTATTTGGCCAGAAAAAGATAGGTGAAAAAAGCATCCAGGAACAGAGAACAGCACCAGGACAGGTATGAAGGGTAGGCAGGGAATTACAACCATTTAAGTAAAGCATGAGGTACGCTAGTGGGACCTGGGACTGGAGACTGTATGGCCTCCATTTCAAAACTGGTCAGGCTATTTCAAAAACACTCAAAATGTACCACAGATCAAAAGGAGCCAGTGGAAGGATTTAAGGGGATATGAAATAATTAAGTTTGCATTTTAGAGTGATTGTTCTGAGTGCAATCACTGCTGTAGGTTAACTAAGAAAGATAAAACAGAGGCAAGAGCTCCCATTCAGTGTCAGGAGGAAGAGATTTTCTGGACAGCCCTCTCTCCCAGTGGGATCTGTTCATGCTATGGATGACTGAAGCTGTGGGTTTCTTCTTCACACTTGATTCTGGGCTCACATCCTCTACATCTCTTCTCCTCCCCTTCATGAGTTAAGCCTCATGCCCATTCTCTTGCCCTATAACCTGATTTCACTTCCTTAATCTTCTCATTCTTTAAGACCCCAGTCAACTCCTACAACTATTTTCTCCTGAAGAGGAGACAATAAAAAAGAAGCAAATAAGCTGTATTGTTCAAAAAAACAGTATTGTAAAATTATAGCATAAATCTTATGTTTATGTATTTCACATACCTAATTATTCTTAAAAAAAAAACATATAGTATGGCTCTATTTAGCTTCCTTATATTTTATGCTTATCCAGTGATATCTACATTTTAGGAAAAAATAACTTTAGTAGATACATATGCAACACCAGCCACTGACATAAAGAATACATAATGAAATAGTTATATTCCAAGAGAAAAATCCGATGATTAATTTCCAAGTATTTTTAGTAGAACATTAAAAGAGAAACAAATAATATAACTATACATATGGGTACCCACTTATACTAATACACACATACAAACTATACATTATTTTTCTATTTTAAGCTATGCCATTGAACTTACTTGGTTACTAGAAAAATCTTTTAAAAATCACCCTGAAACAGCATTGTGGAGACTTAAGACAAAAAAAAAAAAAAAAAAAAAATCCACTACTATATAGCTTTCAGTGTAGAACCCATAATGTCCTTGATAGAGAC
This sequence comes from Delphinapterus leucas, assembly GCF_059928025.1. Taxonomy (NCBI): domain Eukaryota; kingdom Metazoa; phylum Chordata; class Mammalia; order Artiodactyla; family Monodontidae; genus Delphinapterus; species Delphinapterus leucas. The sequence goes on along the minus strand of NC_143140.1, from coordinate 37,120,162 downwards.
CATCACGTATTGGGACACATATGCTCTTTTCTACTATTTCTTTGATTAGCCCTCATTCTTGCTCTTCAGGGTTTCTATCATAATACAAGAAAATAAAATTTTAAGCCCAGAAGGATTTTTACAGTAATGCAAGCTATTGATCAATGCAATTTTTTCAACCACAGCTTACTATTGCATCCAGATTCCTTACAGCTCAAATATGCCCAGCGGGTTAATACTGGGTAAGGTACAAGCTGTTAGAAAACTACCAGTAAGTTTTTTTCCCTCAAAGTTGCTACATATTTCAAGCTCCTGTGGGGCAGTAACAAGACCTTTATTTTTTGCTTTTGTCCAAACCTCAGACTTCAGACATACTTTGAGTGATAAAGATCAGTCATGAAACGCATATTCAAACCATGATTTTCTTGTGTTGGTTAATCCTAAGACACTGGGGCATATCATGCCTGTTGTCCAGCCCAGAAAGACATCTTAAACACCTACCATCACCCCCATTCCAAGAAGACCATGAGCGAACTATAAATGGTGATTGCTATTGCCTTCTCTAATTGGACATTTTATCTTTCCGCTATCTGCCTCCCCCAGGCTCTGTTTTGAATCTTCTACTTCTGCCTCCTGATCACAAGCCCTTTGGTTTGTAGCTAGGTCCATCCTATGTCTAATCTCTAGAGATTGTCTCTTTTTCAGAGGCAATTTTATAGGAAGCTTAATCTTCAAGGTCCCTCATTTGCACAGGCCCCTTCCATGACCCTGCATAGGAAACTAGCAATTTGCCCATAAAGTCTTTCTTTTCATTTACATTGAAAAGTAAGAATTTTGGGGACTTCCCTGGCGGTCCAGTGATTAAGACTCTGCACTTCCAATGTAGGGGGCACAGGTTCAATCCCTGGTCAGGGAACTAAGATCCCACATGCCATGCAGTGCAGCCAAAAAAAAAAAAAAAGTAACAATTTTTATTTTTTTCTCCAAGAGGACCCCCCCCCACCATATATTTTTATAAGCTTCGGACTCCACAAAACTCAGATCAGCCCCTAACTTCATCCCTAAGCTGGCTTTTTGGTTGAGGTTCCCCTTGTAGAACTCTTTTCTCTTCATTTCTATCAGCTGGGTTCCCCTCACTGAGGCCAACAGCTATGTTCCAGCTTGGCCTAGGCTCCTCGAGGCTTCTGGGCACAAAACCCTGCCAGGCTCACCTCTGAGTCCTGCTTATTCGGCATAGGAGAATAAGCACCTGAACTGCAATAAATAGTATAAGACAAATATTGCCCTGAAAGCATGTATGTGTATAAAATGCAAAATTAAGTCCCAACATAGGATAGAAAACAGTTTACATTCATCTGCTGCCAATTTCTCTGGGACATATCCTAGAATCACATGAAAACTGAGAAAAAGAAAACTACTTCTAATGCCAGACATATCTAAGTATCTCTGAGTGACAAGGTTTAGCCACAGATCGAGGGTCTTGAAAGTATGTTTGTTCCCACCTAAGTTCTTGGCACCATCGGAGACTACAGTCCAAGTGGATAAAGCTGTACATGCGGGGCTGTCCACCTGCAGAATGGCAGGTGGAAAATTATTCAGGGGAAAGAGTTTAATTGGTGACCTTTAAAATAATGATTCATTACCTTAAAACACTTTTATTATGTCAGCGTGAGTGCTTCAATTGAGACTAATGTATTTAAATCAAAAACAGTAGGTCTTATTTAACCTACCTCAACCAAAATAGTACGTTTTAAAGAATTTGTTAGACTTCTTTATCTTTCCCTCCCCTTCCCCCATTCCCTTTTCATCCTTCTCCCTCCCTCTTTTCTTTGCTTCTTTCTTCCTTCCTTCCTTTTCCTCCCTTCGTTCTTTCTTCCCTTCTTCTTCCCCTCCCTCCACTAAGTACTGCTTTTGTTACTTGGGCATTCTCCATTTGTTCATTTGCAAATGAGGTGGTATCTGCAGAGTAGACTCTAACCCTAAATAGTGCAAATCCTTTCTCCATTTCCTGGAAGCAGCTGGCCAAAAATGACTTCAGGAATAACTCTTCCAACCAGGGAAGGAAGTCAGGCAGATGAGCATTTAATTTTTGATTCGACTCATTAGCTACTACATGGAGTTGCTTGGGTACGAAAGTGAGATAATACCTGTAAAGCACCTCGTGAGGTTCTGGACCCTTAATAAAGGTTAGTTCATTGCATTCTTCCTCACAATCTAATACTGAGTCCTCCATCATTACCCAGGGTTATGGCACATATTATTATATGTCTAGCCCAATGGCAACCCTTTTAGGTCTTCCTTTTGGCCTGGATTTGCCCAGAAAGGAAAACTGGGAAAGTTGGCAGCCTATTAACCAATATGCTGAATGTGTTGCAAGAGTCACAAAAATCAGATTCCTACATGCTAACATGAATCCGAACCTAGAGCAGACATATGCAAGCAGGCAGCTACTCTAGTACCAAGAAAATAAACGGCTGGGCAGAAGCTATATTTACTAGGACATGTTTGTGATTTTTGAAGCAAAATTTTGTGACCAGTTTTCATTATATGCTGGGCTATGTAAGTTTTTATGGCATACACATTTATAAATAAAAGTATGAGAGCCTCTAAATCACTGACTTAGGCTGAAATGATGCCTCTAGGGTTTGGGATTATAAAAAAATAAAAGGAGACTGAGCAGGGATCATAAGGCAATATCCTACAGGAAGCAAATTGATACCTGGGATTACAGTAGCAATTCCTTTCTGGCATTCACGAAGGAACATATTTTAGATAAACAAATAGGCAGAACATTTTGGATCTCTGTAAATAGATCTGAAAAGTCAGGCAAGAGCCTTTCGCTATATGGGTGCAAATGACATCATTCATAACCTTTTGAGCAATTGGTGCATTTGAAGAGCTATAATTTGCACATATGAAACCGAAGTTGAACTATTCATTCTATTTCACATTATAGTCCCATTAGCAGAGCATGAGAAAGGCAAGCTATGACTAAATTTTTCATGACTATATTTTTAATAAGAAAATTTCACCTGTAATATTTCCATATTAATGTACATATGTGTTTTTCTGGATCTGAAAACAATAATAAGTGCTGATTTATTTCCATATCAGTCTTTTATGCTAAATGCCATAATTGCTGTTTTTTCTAATGGACGTACAGACATAGGAAGTTAAGTGACAGACAGAAGAGATCCTAAACCATAGTCATTTTCTATCTTTTAGTCATGTGTTCAACAAGTACCAGTGTGTAAAGTACTGAGTGAGGAATCTGGAGGAGCTTGAAATGAAAAAGGACACATCATGTTATTCCTTAAGGAATTTAGAAACAATAGGAAAGAGGAAATGCTACACAAATATTTATGATGCAAGAAGCAGTTTAACATGTGCCATGAGAAATGTACAAACACTGGAGCCATAGAATTTCAAAGAAGGCAGAAGTCTGTCCAAGATAACTCAAAAAATCTTCATGAAAAAATGTTATTCAATCTAGACCTTGAGTTATAAACAGAATCTGAAACAAAGAAAATGTTGGTGAGCTGTATTCCAAGAACCTGATTTTAAGTAAACTCCCATTTGTTCCTGTTGGACAAAAACTCTGAGAGGTAAAATTAAAATCTAACAAAAGAAGGGAAATCCTTTGACTTTGGTGCTCATAATTTTCACCAATTATTTCTAATTGAGTGCAAAGATCAAAGCATACTAGGGGTCGGGCTTCCCTGGTGGCGCAGTGGTTGACAGTCCGCCTGCCGATGCAGGGGACACGGGTTCGTGCCCCGGTCCGGGAAGATCCCACATGCCGCGGAGCGGCTGGGCCCATGAGCCATGGCCGCTGAGCCTGCGCGTCCGGAGCCTGTGCTCCGCAACGGAGAGGCCACAACAGTGAGAGGCCCGCGTACAGCAAAAAAAAAAAAAAAAAAAGCATACTAGGGGTAAGAAATAGCATGAGCAAAAAAAATCACTAGCTCTCTACTGGTTACTGTATTTGAGGCCTAATGACCAGAGGTGGAAGGATGGAGGAGCATCATTGACATCGCCCTGTGGGGAACACTGGGAGCACTATAGTTTCAAATAAGAACACACACACCCTAACTCATGTAGTTGAGGACTTATTTTAAAATACATCAGAATAAGAAACATCAGTAATAAATTACTACAGGTTTGTTACAGTTTCTTTTTTAGTGTGTTTTTCCATTTACCTAACAATGAAAAACATTATATTATTTTGATTTTATTTGAATATACATTCATCTGGGATGGGGTGCAGGACATAAACTGGTTTATGCTGCTTTGATAAAGTACATAAATTAGTCTCCCTTTTATTCATGCCATTCCCTTTCATTATTTATAGTTATGCTCACCAAAGAGAACAAATAAATCCTATGACGACACTATACAAGCCCCTGTCGGAAATATTATGTGTTCACATACGCTAATCCCTTTCACAGGGTGAAGGCACTGCAAACAGCTCCTCAGGCCCCGAGTTTCCAATATGCACTTAGGGTCACTCGTGGGCATCTCCATAAACAAATGTTACTACTGGTTAAAAGCAGGCACTCAGGAACTTGGGACCTGGAGAAAAAAAGTGTAGTAGTGTTTGATACATGAATAACTATAAACTAGAATTCCCACCTACTTAAAAATTACTTGCAGGGTTATTACTAAAGCAACTTTCCCATTAATTCACGTTAATAACTCTTGGGTTTGAAAACAGTATCTTGGGTCAGTGCTGGTATATTTCACCTTCTCCAAGGTAATAATTTAAGTATCAGTAAATGTAAGATATATCTGACTACATCTTTTGCATAAGCAGTGCAAAAATATTCAGAACCAACAGGAAAAAATGCATTTGTATACTCAATTTGAATAGAATTAGTGAATCAGGTCCATACAAACTAAACTTGAGCGTGAAGGAAACATATCCAGAGACAAGGCGCAGGATGAGCAGGGGTTGCCAGAGGAGGGAGAGAAGGGGGAGATGTGGGAAGACCACGCAAATAGCCTCTTTATACATTGAGATGGTTTTGAGAATAATAATGTGCTAGTTTCTTTTTTTTTTTTTAATCCAAGTAGCTATTGAAGATTGTAATGATTTCAGTCTAAAAAGCAATGCTGGAAAGCCTCTTCAGAGATTGCCAGCTCCCACTGTGCAGAAACACTGTGTTCTTGCATGCTGGTGTAATGGAGACAAACAAAAGAAACACTTCAAGGAAAAGGGATGCAGAAGAGGGAGGGCGGAAAAAGCACGAAAGATGTGGTTCCCAGAAAAACAGTAAGAGTTTTAGCAATGACCAAAAGCAAGCATAACAACACCCAAGTTTGAAACTGATGTAAGTTAAATAAAAAGGTCAACAATTTAAGTAATATATTACATAATGATATTCTCAGTCAAAATAACAGTAACTTGTCATCAACAATAATGATCTAGTCCTACTTTCAGTGATACCCACTCCCCACCTTAAACTGGCTCAATTTGATTTCACCTTTTACAGATATCTGTTTAGGCTCCTATTGGGAACAAATTTATTTAAAAGATTTTTAGTTATGTAAACACGTTGCTTTGTTGCTTCTGTCTGCTTGCACATATCTCTCTTTTTCTCTCCCTTTCTTTTGGCAAAATAAATACTTTAAAAATCAACACACATAACTACACAATGAAAGTATCCTAATTAAGATGATTCTCCTTAGTTACTTCAGCTCCTATAAAGATTTAAACATGGTTTATTACCTCCAGATTCTGACCATTATAAAAAGGTCAATAATAATTACTGTTTGCTTTCAAATGCTCTTAATGTTAAAACTTTCATGAGATGAAAATTACACGAGGTGAAAACCAGTATTGCGTGCACGTTCTAGAAAAATCTATGAAGATAAATATTCTAGGAAAGTATATTTAAATTTGTTTTTAATCTCACAAAATTTTAATCATCGTGTCTGTTTTTAAACCTACAAAATGAGGACTAACTCTGCTTAATGCCATTATTTCTATACTAGGAACTGATGCTTCTTGGATATTCATTATATATCATTATAAACCAACGTATAATTACTGTGTTATTCACCTTTGAATAAGGTTTATCTGTAGGTTTCATCAAAGTATTTTGGTGTTACTACATTTCGTATGGTGCAGTGTAAATGAGACATCTACTTCTTGTAACCAGAAACTCACTCTCTGGATAAGATCACAGGATTATATATAATATATATATATATATATAATATATATATATAATATATATATAATAATCACAGGATTATTCTGACAGAAGATCCTCACATCTCTATTTAGAAAGCAAATTATTATATCTGAAAACTTTGAAGAAAGGCATTTCAGGACGAAAAAACAAAAAGAAATGGGCAAGACATGGTAGCCAAAAACTCCAAACCACCAATGCTGTCAAAATTATTTTTAGGGTCACAAAATAATCTGAGAACAATATATTACTTAAGCTTCTTTTTTTTGAGACATGATCTTGATTATGCTAGCATTATTATCACTGCATTACAAAGTTGAATTCTAAAATTTACCAATGTATAGAACTTCCGTTAACTATTATACAAAAATATTTTACCAATGGACACAAAATATCATTGAATAATACTCTTTTATATAGTCCACTTAAATAATAGTTGTTTAATACAATATTTATACACTTAATATCTGAATAGCTATTAAACATACCTGGCTATATGAAAGGAGAATAACAAAGAACAATACAGGAGTTCTGCTCTCACTGTCAGTTGCTGTTTATGATTCTTGAACAAAGAAAACCTTTTATTGTTTAATATTATTCAAGAACTTGAAAGACCTAGCTGTTAACCACAGGCAGATCCATTCTTATTCATAACACTCAAATGTTTTATTTTGATATCTCCTGTCCCTTTTGTTTTTAATTATTTATTATTAGTGATAGCATATTATATATAATATGATAGTTATTATTACATAATGGCTAATATTTATGAAACATTTACCATGTGCCATGCATTTTTATAAGAGCTTTACATATACTGACACATTTAATTCAAACAACAACCTGAGAGATGTATTTTATTATCTCAGTTATATAGATGAAAGGTTAAATAACTTGCCCAAGAGCAAATACATTTTAAGTGGAAGTCAGAATTAAACCTTGGCCTTCCTTCTACACAATATTTCTAGTATTGACAAGTCAATGCTTTCAGTGTCTAAATATATCTATATATTTGAATATATTCAAAATGCCATATAAGTTTACAGTATTCCCAAACAGTAAAACATATATGATTTACCAATAAAATTGTAATATACTTTTCAGGGAAACACTATTATAATCACATATGACTGTCCCTCCTCTGGAAAATAAAATTTTAAAAGATAAAGAAAAGGGAAAAGCATCTCTGATTGACCTCAAGAAGGGAGAAAAAGATGGAGGCCAACTAAGACTCCAAGGAAGAGCAATGGATTTCAGCCACTTCCTTCCTTTACCTTTTTTTTTTTTGGTGATTTTAATAGGGTTATAGTTTGTATTATTTTCTTTGCTTACATTTTATTTTAAAAAAGGAAGAAAAAGAAGTGTTTGTCAATTAAAAATGATTAAGGGGAATGGAGTTTTATTTTACTCTTTCCTTTCAAGATCCAGACAGTTATTTTTCTAGAATACAAGTTTTTTTTGGAAGACAGTTTAATAGCACATTCTGTCTCTCTCCATTCATTACGATGCTGAACAAGACAGTGGGTGGGTGGCTGCTCATCTGGAGTTTGGTAGTGGGTTGCTGGCTAAACAATAGCAGGTCAGTATAAAGAAACAACTCTGATAATAGTAGAGAACTCTAGATGATGATGATCTGTGGTAGTCTCACCTGCACCCATAAGTCTGTCTATGGCCTCTCACTCCTGGAACTGAGTTTCTGTTTACATTCAGATTAGATAGAGAAAGGGTATAAGTAAAGCAACCTGGGACAGCAAAGTACAAAACTGGAAAGACCTAGTCTGTGCCCTCTAGAAGCTCACAACCTAGTGAATGAGTGAGTGGCAGAGACTAAGAGCGTTTACTATGGCTCTGAGGTACTGTACAAGTTGCTGGGGAAGACAACGCCACATAATCCAAGAAGGGGCAGAGGCCAAGGCAGGGTAATCAGGAAGCCTTCACGGAAGAGGTAACTTGTGTTTGGGTCTTGCAGAAGGTTTTATCATCAAGCCAACTAAAGAGAACAGGGAGAGGGATATGCAGAGATGAAAACATTTCTTGCCAGAAGAAAAATAAAGCAATCCAATCAATTTCACTTGTGCAGAAATCAGTTCTTAGAAACTACTTAAAAACTCCAGCAGGGCAGAAGGTTTCTCAGCCATTCCCAGCAAGTTTGTAATCCCACATGGGGCTCTCCTCATTCATTTGCCGAGAGTATGAATATGGGGCAACAGTGGTGAAATCATCCAGCTATGATTTTAACCCCTCAGCCCTTCTTCATTTAGCACCTTCCCCCCATTTTGCTGTTTCTGTATTTGGAGTTCTGTTAAGCAGGGTGCTTGTGGCTTTAAAAATGCAAAATGGTTGCCAAAAAGAACAGTTTTGCCATGTAGCAAATGTTCATACTCTGCAATGCTAATTTATGTCCTTTCCTATAGTTATACAGGTTGCTATGTGCAATGAATTAAACATTAATAAAAATTATTTGATGATGCTATTAGGGAATATATTGAGAAAAATAGACGCTTGAGTACAGGGGTTGCCATTCTAAGGAGACAGCGTTTTTTGGGGTTTTTTTTCAAGATTTGAAAAGCCACTGAAAGGAAAGCATTTGGAAAATGCAACTATTGAAAAACTTAGCATGAGTAAATTTCTGTTGTTTTACCTGGGTACTGGCTACATGGATGTGTACAGTTGGAAATAATTCTCCAGCTCTACACTTATGATAAGTATACTTTCATTTATGTATATTATATATATTAATAAAAACTTTAAGAAATTTTAGCATTAGCAATGAAATGTTTAATACATTCAAAAATACAGAAATACAACCATATTTTTCAGTTCCAAATCTAAAATAAAAACAACATAAAAATAGGAGAAAATGCTTCTCCATATAGAAATGGATTGTTTCATCTCTTGAAGAAATTCAATAAACGTAGTAGGAATTCTGGCTATGATATTTGTGGAAAATTCCCGCAAAATGTATACTTGTGAATGAAGTATGAAACATTATTTTTTAAAAATCGTACTTGAGTTCAATACATTGCTGCTTTTGTTTCCACCTTTGTGTTTCTGTATAAGAGAACTGAACAGCCCTAGAGGCTGACAGATAGTTTATGTGGCATTTAACAACAGAGAAGGAGGCTCCATCAGCCAAGAGTAGCAATGAGCTGACTGACTTCATGGAATACTATAGGTGGGAAAATTACCTTGGTGCTTTCTACTTGCACTGATTTTTTCTTCTGCTGACACTTCTGATGCTCTGAAAGTTGCTTTGCTCACATCCTCTGCTACTGGTGTCAAAGAACACTCTCAATCTTCACATGCCAAAAGAGGAGGAAAACCTTATTTCAATGCCCAAAAGACTTAGCTCCTGTCAAAGATATTCATTTAACACTCACAGTTGGTCTATGGCAACTTGAAGATGTTGTCTTAAGAAGTAGGGCTGGTAGGGGGTGGGGTGGAGAAGAAAAGGCCTGGCTTTCTAGGGAAATCTTGTGCTTTCCATATCCTGAAGGCATGTAATAAGAAGAGGCTGTACACTCATAAATAAAGAGGGCAATTTCAACTGTTACTTACAAAGTCTGTGCTTCTTCAGGAAAAGGGGGTAGGGTTAAGCAAGCATACTAAGATCATTACAATTGGCTAAGAATGGGGATATTCTAAAAACAATAAAAAGTTTATTATTAGCAAAGCTTTCTCCGATAAAATTAACTGCCACTCCGTCTTATTTAGTTTTGGCCAGCTACAGCTAATAAATTTCATGATAAGAAAAGTCATCACCAGCATTAATTGCAAACTTTGAATCTTCTTAATGTTTCAAGTACTCTAAATACCATATCAAAAACATGGCCATTCCTAAATATGTGTGGCATTTAAGCCTAATCTACATAAAACAAGCACATAAAGCTGGAAGTCACTTATAAAAAGGTAATCAAATATATTAGTAGAGATTTGCTATCTGGCTAATGGCCAACGGATGACAAGCCATTCTTCAATTTACTCTGACCACATACACATTCATATCGCATGTCCATTTCAGACCATTTATTCATCTTCCACCCCTACCCACACCATAATATTCTTCTCTGATGGTATTATTTGTTACATCCTGAAATCCATCCCAGAACATGGTGAAGTACACAAACTTAGTTCATTGAGTGAGCCCTCTTTTCTTTCTTTAGGCTATTTTTAAAAACTGTATTCTACACAATAAATCCTAATTCAGCCAATACCAATTCATTCAAACAGCATCTGAATTTTAAAATTGGCTCCTTTTCAGACAATTAGCCGGAGTGCCAATTTCCCAGTCAAATAAAATCATTTTCCCATTAACATTTTTGGTTATATAATCTGCTATACAAATATAATACTATTAAAACTCAATGTGCAAATTAAGTCCCTAGAATATCTCAGTTGCTAATTTGGTCAGATAATTCCAAGCATACATTTTGCTGTCATTTAAATTGGAGATTTTTCTGCTGGCTGATTGCTTTCCAAGGGTGAGAATGTGGCTGAAGAGCCCAGTGCATGTCTCAGATTTTCCACACTTTGTACACATGGAAACTGTCTTTGGGCTGGGACTCTCTCCTCTGTCTGTAGAGCATATTGTACTTGCAGCCCTGCCTTTCCTCCTTCTAGGCTGCCAGACACATTTGCCCAAAATGAGTCACTCAGTCTTTGATTTTTTGCATTTAAGTTTGGCCTGTCTGATGTTGTTTGCACAGCCATGCCACATTGTTAGAAGTTGTGATTCAGTGTGTTCTGGGAGCTTTTCTTTTGCCAGCCCTGCCTACTTGTAATGCCCTTATTTCAGTTCATGGTTGAACAGCTGACTCAGGACCTTAAAGTGAACCATCCCCCATGTTTGCCCAGTTCCCAACTTGCTGCTGTGCTGATCTTTGCTTCACAGCTACAGGCCCAGCTGGGGGCATACTTTTAGTAATCTTGCTTTCCCATTTTTGTCACATATGTCTTGCAGGTGATGCGGGAAGCTGCCTGCGACATCTGTGACAGATCCAGACCCCCCAACCATATGGAAGGTTGGACAGTACCAAACATTTGATTGGATCCAGAGTTTGGTGCCACATTTACTGCCAACCTTCTAAAAGGCACACAGGCCATCTTGAGTTGGTTTTATTTCTTTGTTTCCCAGAGCTACAATTCAGAGTAGTTTGATATTCAACAACATCAGTAGTACACCACTATCACCTACAGATTACTGGTTACTGGTTGTACAAATTACTTAACCACTTTAAGTCTCAGTTCCCTTATTTGTCAAATTATTATAATAATCATTTCTGTTTCATAAAGTTAATAAAAAAGATAAACTGAGAGATGATACATGTAAGTCACTTAGTATACACAAATGCTCAATAAAGGTTAGCTATTGGAGTATATATGAATAAACCAGTTTCTTTAGGCATTAGCATAGCATAAGTAGCTTGTAAAAGGTGTATGTCAAAACATTTACTTGATCAGTTCTCATTTTATTCCTTGTAAATTAAAAATTTCTTGTATATAATTTTCATTAAATCTGTCTTCGAAAATGTAAGAACGTAAAGTTTCTAATGCTTGCTTCAGTCCCTAGACCAAGTAAAATATTTCAGTCCATTTCATACTTATTTCCCAAATAGCATTAATACTAATGTTCCATCCTCTCTGTGAAGGAAGGTAGGATTCCACTCTTGAATGTTCCAAGTCAGCAAGAGTTCTTGAAGCCACTTGGACTTCTGCCCACTGTTGGTTTTTCCATTGTGTGTCCATATCTCTGTTACTCGATTCTGAAAACTGGAGGCTAAGACTGGTTTTCTAGACCCTCATTCAGTTTCATGTGTTTGACCTCTGAGTCCCCATTAATGGAACCATTTTCTCTAGCTCTGTTTCACAGACTGACTTGTCACTGTGATATCGTCTAACCTTACAACATCCTCAAACAGGTGAAATGAAAGGTATCTTAACAGGCATCCTATCTTCCAAAGGATCTTTTTCTGCCTGTTGAGTAGTCTACTGAAAGAGTTTTGGTGAGGGAGGTCTTACTTGTTCAGCTGCAAATTCTTTGCAATGTTAATATTCACTGCCTTTATACAGTCAAAAATCTGCATACTTTGGAGTCTATTATATAGTGTATCATGAATAAGTATACTATATTTTCCCATGCCTGATTTTCAAAATTTTGAAAACAACTACAACGCCATTTTCAAATTTTACTTTTTTTAAATTTAAGCACCTTCAATTCTATCATTCTTCATATCTAGACTTCCTCCTATTTGAGTGGCCCTCTTCATTTAGTTCTTAAACATATGTGAACTACATTTTATTCTGTAGAAAGAACTTTTTCTTTGAAAAAGCACCATAAAGCAACAAAGAATTAAGTAATTTTTTTTCCTTCTTTTTATCATAACAATATATTTTCCCAAAGGCAGAAGACTTATTCCTTTTCTTGTCCTAAATTTTGCTCCTTAGGGCTCTTTTTTCCTGATCACTCTTCTGTGAAGATTAAGATTTGGGGCACTTGTTTCAGCATTGCTGTCACAAATTTGTTACTTATTTGAACTCCTCCTTGTTTCCAGACTCCTTCCTCTACTTCTTATCTTTATATGATTTCTGGGTGTGGATAACACATGGCGTTACAAACACACTGGTACCATCCCATGCCTCTTGCCTTTGTCACTATAGCTATTTTAAATTATAAATCAAAATTCCTTTTTTTAACGCATCATCATTTTTTAACTGTACATAGAATTGTATATTATATTTCTCTGAACTTTCTGAACTTTACTAACTGGAATTATAAGGTTATCATATTTGGCTATGCAATCACATCACTATTTAAAATTCTAATATAAAAATATCATTTTTTTCTCAAGGTTGACATGACTTCTACTTTATGTAAAAGTTCTTATACAAAAACAGTAGAATTTATCACACTGCTTTCTCACTCTTATGAGAAACTATGAGAGTAAAAACACATCAAATGTATTTTAGATTACTGGTATATAACAACAGGGCCATTCTTCATCACTGACTCTGCCAATGGACCAGTCCTATTATTGATAAAAGGAAAGTTTCAGACACACCTTCCTTTTGGCTGGGCTGTGGATTCACACACACATATACAAACATATTTTCTCAATGCCAAATGCTACAAATTACATGTATCTTGTAAACAAGGTTTAGTCATCCATTCACTCATAAGTCTAATCCAATCAATTTTGGTAATACCAACAACATTACTTTAGTTATTTTAGCATTATATATAAAAATATGGTTGATTATGACATATGCATATGTGCATATGTGCAATTTGAATGTGTATATATGTGATTATATATGTATAAATATTTGTAAAATTGTCCACTATTCTGTGCCCTGATCCTTTCCTCTGTTGTTTCTTCCTTAGAATTACTGGGCACTTTCTTGACACAGTTTCATATTTTTTACTAGGCCATACAAATTGTTCATACTTGCTTCTATGATTTCCTTTCATTATTATGTATATTATTATAGTTATTAAACTGAGTAGCATGTAGTTTTTAAAATATTGATTGGAATTATTTATCTTTCTCAAAAGTTATTTTAACTGTTTAAAATCAGATCACTGTCTATTGCAAAATATACTCTTCCTTATGTTCTAAGAAGAACTCTATCACCAATCAAGTGGCAATTTGTCTGAAAATGTCAGCCATTGGCCACAAAAATATTAAAGATCTTTCTTTCTTGATGGTACATTCCTTTTACCTATCCAGAAAAATGACTTTACACTGGAAGAAGACATCAAAACATCAACTGTGTCTTCAAAGTCCTTCAGTTTCCTTCCTAGGAAGACATATTCCGTGATCATTTTACCAAACTTGTTTGATTATTTAACGAATCTTCACTGAATGCCTTCTCTGTGACAGCCAGTCTCCTGGCTGGACAGGTAGGAGAATCTACCATAATGGGAAAGATTTAGTTAGCTGGTCAAGGGTGTATTGACATGTTGTGCATAAATCATGATTGCACTGGGGACAGGACTTCAGGTCTGAAGCCAAATTCTACCTAGGATGGGCAGATCTATTAAGTGCCTCAAACTGACCTCTGATTCAAGTCATCCTACAGAATTTCCTCAGGAGTATGCTGAGACATTTGTTATACATGATCAGAAAGATTTGTTTCAACTCTCTACCTGAGCTTAGAAAGACTCAGAGTTGGTTCCTTAAATGATGTGATGGGTCCTTATTCTGAAAAGGTAGATGCATTGGTTGTTGAGTATTTTTGTGTAAGCAACTTGAGAGTCAGGAAAGCAACACTTCCCACTAGGAGATTGCTATCTTTCTCCTGTTTTCAGGCATTCTTCATACCTATAAGTTTTCATAGTCTTGTCATTAAATAAATCCTACATCACCTTACTTTGTCTGTTGGCACCTTGCCACCCAAGACCATCACCACTTTAAAAACCTCAGAAATACTTTCAGAAGTCAATGTACGTCTATTTAGCCATAACAAGTCAACATTCTACCAATACAGCTCTATCTCCAGGCAACTTTGATAGAACTTTTATAGGACTCCTTGGTGCCCCTAAATTTATCTGCTCTAGGATAAATCTATCTTTTTATAGCTCATGGTTCTAATGTTTCCTCTGTTGTCTGCTTCCACACACACGAGGGAAATGGCAATAAACATAGTGACTAAATCTTCCAGATAAATGGCTACTTCAGAAATGACCTAGTTGCTACTATCAATGGTATTCGTAGGTAGGGTCCTAAGATCTTAGACATTAACTATGTCCTTGTGGGCATTTAAAATTTTTCATAATTCTCAAAGAAATGGCCATTATATCAAGGAGATAACATCATTATAAAGTACTTTTGGATCCTTAAAAAGAACATAGAGCAAGGGTAAAAAGTTATTTCTAAAAACAAACACCAAAGATCTGCACAGAACATAAATCAATAATTATTTACACAGAGTAAACTCAACATAATGAACATTCCAAAGCTATTGGTGTTTGAACTATCATAGCAGTGTTCCATAAGAAGTCCTTGTCTCCAGTGTGTTTCCAGCCTTTTCTTCATGGACTACTGCTGCTCAGACATAACTATCTATAATAATTTTATATTTTCATGCATGTAAAATCTAAATTTTTAAGCTGGCATCCCTAGCCCTATTCCAGCACTGATTTCTAAAGTACCTTGAGCTCACTCTCCACTGCATACTTTTTGTACTCCTTCTTCAAGAACTAGCCAAAGAATTACTTCTTTTATGATATCTCTGCTCCTTGCCAATATCTGTACCTTTCTACCACTCCTAAAACTTGTCAAAATATGTTTTTCTGCTTTCTTTTATAAGTAAACTTTTTATAGAAGTAAAAAAACATGTCTTAGTTAGCTCAGGCTACCATAACAAAATACCATAGACTGGGCGGCTTAAACAACACACATTTATTTTCTCATAGTTTTAGAAGCTGGAATTCAGAGATGAACGTATCAGTGTGTTCCGGTTCTAGAGAAGGTTCTCTTCCTGGATTGCAGATGTCCACTTTCTTGTTGCGTTCTCACATGGCAAAGAAAGACAGCAAGCTCTCTGGTGTCTCTTCTTATGAGGGTACTAATCCCATCCTGAGGCCCCCACCCTCATGATCTCAATTAATCCCAATTATCTCCCTAAAACCCCACCTCCACATATGATCACATTGAGGGTTAGGGTTATGTTAGGGTTCCGACATAAGAATTTTGAAGGAACACAATTCAGTCCATAGCAAATATACATTCAGGGAAGTGCAAAAATCATACGAATACACTTTGGTTAACTATTTCAAAGTAAATATACCCATGTGTCCATTCACTCCATGGATCAAGAAATAAAAATTGCCAGGAGGCATGAAGTCACCCTCTGCTACTTCCTCGTCATTGCTGTCTACAAATGGACCTATTATTCTGACTTCCACCACAAAAGATAGTTCCCCTGTTTTTGAATGTTATACAAATAGAATTGCTTTGTGCCTGGCTTCTTTTGTTCAGCATTATGTTTGTGAGGTTTATCCACAATTTCACATGTAGCAGTAGTTTGCTCATTTTATCTTATTAATACTTATCTTAAAATATTTAATTAAATATTTTATTTACACATCACAATTTATTGTCTATTCTACAGAAGATAGATATTTGCTGTTTCCAGTTAGAAACTATTATCAGTAATGTCTTTTTACTTTTACATGCTATGGTACACATATCTATGCACTGTGCAAGTATATATAGTTAGAAGTAGATCTTCTAGATCTAGCATTATGCTGAACCTTAGTTAGTATACAATTTATTATTCTCAATAATTTAAGTTTTGTTGAAGCCTTTGCTAGATTAAGACAGTACTTTTCTGTTCTGAGACTGCTAAGATCTTTTATCATTAATCAGTATGGAATTTTATCAAATGCTTTTCTTCACCTTTTGAATGATCATATGATTTTTCTCCTTTATATGGTTAATGGAGTGAAATACACTGATCAATGTTTTTAATATTGAACAAGACTGCTAAAATAAATCTAACTTTTTTGTTGTGTATTAAAATTTTCATGTGCTGGTGGATTTTATGTGCTTACACTAAGTTTAAGAATTTTTTCTATGTCCATAAAAGATGGCTTTGTAATTTCCCTTTCTTGAAAAGTCCTTGTTAGGTTTGAGTATAAAGTTTATGCTAGTCTCCTAAAATACATATTTATGAGATAAAAAAGTGTTCCATCTTTTTTCCCTTAGAAAAGTTTGTGTAAGATTGTTGTTATGTCTTTCTTTAAGGTTAAGGTTATCTAAGCCTAGACTTTTCTTTATAGGAGGGTTTTGAATAACATGTTCAGTTTATTAAATAGATATAATGCTAGTATACATAATTATATTATTTTTTGTATCCAGTTTGACAAGGTGAAGTTTTCCAGGAATTTGAATTTCGTATACATGTTCAATTTTATTGGCATAATGTTCATATGATTAAGACTGATAACTGTTCGTATTATCAGGATCTCTGATTATGTGCCTTTTTTTAATCCTAGCATGGATACGTTATATCTTTTTTTTTTTTTTTTTTCCTTGACCAATCTTTGGAAGGCTGTAAGTCCTATTATTCTTTCCAAGGGACCAGCTCCTGGCTGTGCTGACTTTTTCAATTTTGCATTTGTTTATTACATTATCAATTTTGGTTCATACTGTAATTATTTATTTCTACTTTCTCTGGATTTAGTTCTTCTTATTTTTCAATCTCTTGAGATGGATACTAAGATTATTGATTTTCAGACCTTTTTGTATATATACATTTTATAACTATGTATTTCCCTCTAAGCAGGGTTTAGCTGTATCCCATAGGTTGTTTTATTTTTTATTTCCGCGGGGCTTGCCGGATCTTAGTTCCCCGACCAGGGATTACACCCGGGCCCTCACAGTGAAAGCACGGAGCCCTAACCACTGGGCAGCCAGGGAATTTTCACATCCAATAGGTTTTAATATATTATTCTCATTATTGTTCAATTCACAACATTCCCTTCATATTTTCTCTGACTTTTGGAGAGTTTAGAGGCATAATGGTTAATTTTCAAACATCTGGGTATTTTCTTGTTGTATCTTTTGTTAATAAATTCAACCTTGATTTCACCATTGTCACAGAACATACTCTGAGTTCAGTTCTTTGAAATGTATTGAGACTGCTTTATTGAAATATGTATATTTTGCTATCAGGGATTCAGTGTTATAAATAGATCAATTAGATAAAAGTTGTTAATTGTGGTTTTCACATCTTCTACTGTTATGTTAATTTCTTGTCTCTTTATTTTATCAGTTAGAGAAGTGGGTTTAATCTCCAAATATGATTCTGAAGAATTCTAGTTTGCCTTATAATCTTTTCAGTTTTTGCTTTGTCTATATTAATGCTATGTTATTATCTGTACATAAATTTAGAAATGTTTTATTTTCCTAGTAGATCGTTTAATCATCATGAAATCTTCATCTTTAGGAACATTTTATTGCCTTGAAGTCCACTATCTTTTTACTGAAGTAATTACAATGGATTTTTAATATGTGCCTTCTGCCTTTTTTGTTCTTTTATTTATGGTGTGTCTTTTAAGAACTACATATTGTAGCATTTTTATTTCTTATAGTGACATTTCTCTTTCAATTAAATCTGTTTATATTTAATGAGACTATTAATATATTTGAATATAAATCTATCATCTATTTGCTTTGTGTTTATCCACTTTGTTGTTGCTATTTTTTCTCCTTTCTTGTTTTATTTTGAGCTAAGAAATTTTTATTATTCAATTTTCCCTTCTATTAGCTTGTTACATATTTTTTTTTTTTTTTTTTTTTTTTTTTATTTTTTTTTTTTTTTTAGCTTGTTACATATTTTTAAAGCATCTATTTAAGAGGTTACTATAGACATTACTAACATGCATTTTGATTATAAATTAGTAGTTCTCTACCTTCTGGAAATAAAAAAGTACTTAGAACAGGTTCTTAGAATGTTTACTTAATACTCTCCACCATGTGTGCTACCATTTTAATGCATTATATATATATATATATATATTTGTTGTATACAATGTTTTAAAAATACCACATTTTTATCATCTTTTTTACAATTTAATCCTTTGTGCATTTTTGCACTTTTTTATGGTTATATTTATCTTGTGCCTAAAGAATCCCTTTAGTATTTCTTTTCATTTTTAAAATTTTTTATTGGAGTATAGTTGATTTAGAATGTTGTATTAGTTTCAGGTGTACAGCAAAGTGAACCAGTTATACTCAGTTATACATATACATGTATCCACTCTATTTTTTTTTTTTAAGATTCTTTTCCCATATAGGCCATTACAGAATATTGAGTAGGGTTCCCTGTGATATACAGCAGGTTCTTATTAGTTAACTGTTTTATATATAGTAGTGTTTTTATGTCAATCCCAATCTCCCAATTTATCCCTCCCTCGTTTTACCCCGTTAACCATGTTTGTCTTCTACATCCGTGACTCTACTTCTGTTTTGTAAATAAGTTCATTTGTACCCCTTTTTTTCAGATTCCACATATTAGTGATATCATATATTTGTCTTTCTGTGTCTGACTTACTTCACTTAGTATGATAATCTCTAGTTCCGTCCACGTTGCTGCAAATGGCATTATTTTGTTCTTTTTTATGTCTGAGTAATATCCCATTGTATATAGGTACCAAGTCTTCCTTATCCATTCCTCTATCAGGGGACATTTAGGTTGCTTCCATGTCCTAGCTATTGTAAACAGTGTTGCAATGAACATTGGGGTGCATGTATTTTTTTGAATTATGGTTTTCTCCATGTATATGCCCAGGAGTGGGATTGACGGTTCATATGGTAGTTCTAGTTTTAGATTTTTAAGGAACCTCCATACTGTTCTCCACAGTGGCTATATCAATTTACATTCCCACCAACAGTGTAAAAGGGTTCCCTTTTCTCGACACCCTCTCCAGCATTTATTGTGTGTAGATTTTTTGATGATGGCCATTCTCCCCAGTGTGAGGTGATACCTCATTGTAGTTTTGATTTGCCTTTCTCTAATAATTAGTAATGTTGAACATCTTTTCATGTGCTTTTTGGCCATCTGTATGTTTTCTCTGGAGAAATGTCTATTTAGATCTTTTGCCCATTTTTTGATTGGGTTATTTGTTTTTTTTTGATATTGAGCTGCATGAGCTGTTTGTATATTTGGGAGAGTATCCCTTGTCAGTTACTTCATTTGCAAATATTTTCTCCCATTCTGAGGGTTGTCTTTTTGTTTTGTTTATGGTTTCCTTTGCTGTGCAAAAGCTTTTAAGTTTAATTAGATCCCATTTGTTTATTTTTGTTTCTATTTTCATTACTCTAAGAGGTGGATCAAAAAATCTTTTTTTTTAACAACTTTATTGGAGTATAATTGCTTTACAATGGTGTGTTAGTTTCTGCTTTATAACAAAGTGAATCAGCTATACATATACATATGTCCCCATATCTCCTCCCTCTTGCATCTCCCTCCCACCCTCCCTATCCCACCCCTCTAGGTGGTCACAAAGCACTGAGCTGACTTCCCTGTGCTATGTGGCTGCTTCCCACTAGCTATGTATTTAACATTTGGTAGTATATATATGTCCATGCCACTCTCTCACTTCGTCCCACCTCTAAGAGTTTTAAAGTGTCCAACCTTACATTTAGGTCTCTAATCCATTTTGAGTTTATTTTTGTGTATAATGTTAGGGAGTGTTCTGATTTCCTTCTTTTATATGTAGCTGTCCAGTTTTCCCAGCACCACATACTGAAGAGTCTGTCTTTTCTCCATTGTAGTATTTCTTTTAATGTAGGTACAATGGTGAAAAATTCTCCCAGTTTCTATGTATCTGAAAATATCTTCATTTTATCTTAACATGGTATCCAGCAGTGCTATTGTAATTTGGCTAGGTATTGATTTATTTTTATTTCTCCTGCTTGTGTTTTTTAAAACTTTTTGAATCTGTGGCTTTATATCTTTTAACAGTTTTAGAAAATTCTTGGCACAATGTTTTCAAAAACTGCTTTTCCCAATTTGTCTTCTTTTTCTGCAGCTCTAATTCCACATGTGATGCCTTTCATTTTCTTTCTCCATGTAGTAGCTAATATTCTCCTGAATTGTCTCTACATCCTTGAGCAAGGACATCTGTCAAAAAAGCAACTTTTGGTTTCTTTGACATTTCTATTTTTTGTCTGTTTTCTATTTCAATGATTTCTTATCTTTTATTTATGCCTTTCATCCATTTATTTGTTTTAGGTTTAATTTTTTTCTTATTTCTTAAGGTGGAAGCTTATTTAAGACTTTACCCTACATAAGCATTTAAAGCTATACATTTCTCTCAAAGTAGTGTTTAAGCCTGCACATTCTGATATGTTGTGTTTTCATTTGTATTCAGTCCAAGGTATTTTTTAACTTCCCTTATGATTACATTTTGGACCTATGGTTTATTTATAAGTGTGTTTAATTTCTAAATATTTGGAGAATTCTCAGATATCTTTCTATTATTGGTTTCTATTTAAATATATTGTGGGTAGATTCCAGTGAGGCTTGTTCTCTGGTCTAGTGTATGGTATAGAATATATATTCTAGTTCTTGGATGGAGTGTCCTATTAATATAAATTAGGACAAGTTATTTGCTTTATTCTTCAAGTTTTCTATACACTCATAATTTTTTTAACATATTTATTGGAGTATAACTGCTTTACAATGGTGTGTTAGTTTCTGCTGTATAACAAAGTGAATCAGCTATACATATATCACCATATCTCCTCCCTCTTGAGTCTCCCTCCCACCCTCCCTATCCTACCCATCTAGGTGGTCACAAAGCACCGAGCTGATCTCCCTGTGCTATGTGGCTGCTTCTCACTAGCTACCTACTCTACATTTGGTAATGTATATATGCCCATGCCACACTCTCACTTTGTTCCAGCTTACCCTTCCCCCTCCCTGTGTCCTCAAGTCCATTCTCTATATCTGTGTGTCTATTACTGTCCTGCCCCTAGGTTCTTCAGAACCATTTTTTTTTTTAGATTCCATATGTATGTGTTAGCATACGGTATTTGTTTTTCTCTTCTGAATTACTTTACTCTGTATGACAGTCTCTAGGTCTATCCACCTCACTACAAATAACTCAACTTCATTTCTTTTTTTTTTTCGGTATGCGGGCCTCTCACTGTTGTGGCCTCTACCGTTGCGGAGCACAGGCTCCGGATGCGCAGGCTCAGAGGCCGTGGCTCATGGGCCCAGCTGCTCTGCGGCATGTGGGATCTTCCCAGACCGGGGCACGAACCTGTGTCCCCTGCATTGGCAGGCGGGCTCTCAACCACTGCGCCACCAGGGAAGCCCTTCATTTGTTTTTATGGTTGAGTAATATTCCATTGCATATATGTGCAACATCTTCTTTATCCATTCATCTGCCAGTGGACACTTAGGTTGCTTCCATGTCCTGGCTATTGTAAATAGAGCTGCGATGAACATTGTGGTACATAACTCTTTTTGAATTATGGTTTTTTCAGGGTATATGCCCAGTAGTGGGATTGCTGGGTCATATGGTAGTTTTATTTTTAGTTTTTTAAGGAACCTCCATACTGTTTTCCATAGTGGCTGTATCAATATACATTGCCACCAACAGTGCAAGAGGGTTCCCTTTTCTCCACACCCTCTCCAGCATTTATTGTTTGTAGATTTTTTAATGATGGCCATTCTGACTGGTGTGAGGTGATACCTCATTGTAGTTTTGATTTGCATTTCTCTAATGATTACTGATGTTGAGCATTCTTTCATGTGTTTGTTGGCAATCTTATACTCATATATTTTTAAATTGTTTTATCAATTACTAGTCTATCAATTAACTATGGATTTGTATATTTCTCCTTTTCATTCCGTGAAATTTTGTTTCATCCCTTTTGAAGTTCTATTATTGAGCACATGCAGACTTTGGACTGTTATGCCTTGAAGACTTTTATAATTATGATATATTCTCCTTTAACCCTGATAATTTAATTTGTCTACTTTTCTTCTTATTTTAACATAGCATTCCTACTTTCTTATAGTTTTCTTGTAGACAATTTATGTATGAGTCTTTATTTAAAAATCTATCTTGCTATTTATTTACTTATTTATTTTTATTATTTCTTATAAAGTTTATTCATAAAATGATGGATCATTCATTTTCTTTTTTTAAATTAGTTATCCATTTTATTAATTTATTTAATTTTGCTGTGTTGGGTCTTCGTTTCTGTGCGAGAGCTTTCTCTAGTTGTGGCAAGTGGGGGCCACTCTTCATCGCGGTGCGCAGGCCTCTCACTATCGCGGCCTCTCTTGCTGCAGAGCACAAACTCCGGACGCGCAGGCTCAGTAGTTGTGGCTCACGGGCCCAGTTGCTCCGCGGCATGTGGGATCTTCCCAGACCAGAGCTCAAACCCGTGTCCCCTGCATTAGCAGGCAGATTCTCAACCACTGCGCCACCAGGGAAGCCCCCAGTTATCCATTTTATACATATTAGTGTATACAT
Organism: Delphinapterus leucas; assembly: GCF_059928025.1. Classification (NCBI taxonomy): domain Eukaryota; kingdom Metazoa; phylum Chordata; class Mammalia; order Artiodactyla; family Monodontidae; genus Delphinapterus; species Delphinapterus leucas. The sequence continues at coordinate 37,096,990 of NC_143140.1, read as the reverse complement.
GTAAATCCCAATCTCCCAATTCATCACACCACTACCCCCACCCCCACCCGCCACTTTCCCCTCTTGGTGTCCATAGGTTTGTCCTCTACATCTGTGCCTCAATTTCTGCCCTGCAAACTGCTTCATCTGTACCATTTTTCTAGGTTCCACATATATGCGTTAATATACAATATTTGTTTTTCTCATTCTGACTTACCTCACTCTGTATGACAGTCTCTAGATCCATCGATGTCCCTACAAATGACCAAATTTCATTTCTTTTTATGGCTGAGTAATATTCTATTGTATATGTGTACCACATCTTCTTTATCCATTCATCTGTCGATGGGCATTTAGGTTGCTTCCATGACCTGGCTATTGTAAATAGTGCTGTAATGAACATTGGGGTGCTTGTGTCTTTTTGAATTTTAGTTTTCTCTGGGTATATGCACAGTAGTGGGATTGCTGGGTCACATGGTAGCTCTATTTGTAGTTTTTTAAGGAAACTCCATAGTGTTCGCCATAGTGGCTGTATCAATTTACATTCCCACCAACAGTGCAAGAGGGTTCCCTTTTCTCCACACCCTCTCCAGCACTGTTGTTTGTAGATTTTCTGATGATGCCCATTCTAACTGGTGTGAGGTGATAGCTCATTGTAGTTTTCAATGACATTTCTCTGATAATTAGTGATGTTGAGCAGCTTTTCATTTGATTCTTGTCCATCTGTATGTCTTCTTTGGAGAAATTCTATTTAGGTCTTCTTCCCATTCTTTGATTGGGTTGTTTGTATTTTTTTAATATTGAGCTGCATGAGCTGTTTATATATTTTGAAGATGAATCCTTTCTCCATTGATTTGTTTGCAAATATTTTCTCCCATAATGAGGGTTGTCTTTTCGTCTTCTTTATGGTTTCCTTTACTTTGCAAAAGCTTTTAAGTTTCATTAGGTCCCATTTGTTTATTTTTGTTCTTATTTCCATTACTCTAGGAGGTGGATCAAAAAAGATCTTGCTGTGATTTATGTCAAAGACTGTTCTTCCTATGTTTTCCTCTAAGAGTTTTATAGTGCCTGGTCTTACATTTAGGTCTCTAAACCATTTCGAGTTTATTTTTCTGTATGGTGTTAGGGAGGTTCTAATTTCATTCTTTTACATGTAGCTGTTCAGTTTTCCCAGTACCACTTACTGAAGAGACTTTCCTTTCTCCATTGTATATCCTTGCCTCCTTTGTCATACATTAGTTGACCATAGGTGCGTGGGTTTATCTCTGCAATTTCTATCCTTTCCATTGATCTACATTTCTGTTTTGTGCCAGTACCATACTGTCTTGATTACTGTAGCTTTGTAGTATACTCTGAAATCAGGGAGGCTGATTCCTTCAGCTCCGTTTTTTTCCCTCAATACTGCTTTGGCTATTTGGGGCCTTTTGTGTCTCCATACAAATTTTAAGATTTTTTTGTTCTAGTTCTGTAAAAAATGCTGTTTGTAATCTGATAAGGGTTGCACCGAATCTGTAGATTGCTTTGGGCAGTATAATCATTTTCTCACTATTGATTCTTCCAATCCAAAAACATGGTATATCTCTCCATCTGTTGGTATCATCTTTAATTTCTTCATCAGCGTCTTACAGTTTTTTGCATATAGGTCTTTGGTCTCTTTAGGTAGGTTTATTCCTAGGTATTTTATTCTTTTTGTTGCAATGGTAAATGGGAGTGTTTTCTTCATTTCTTTTTCAGATTTTTCATCATTAGTGTATAGGAATGCCAGAGATTTCTGTGCATTAATTTTGTATCCTGCTACTTTACCAAATTCACTCATTAGCTCTAGTAGTTTTCTGGTGGCATCTTTTGGATTATCTATGTATAGTATCATGTCATCTGCAAACAGTGACAGTTTTACTTCTTCTTTTCCAATTTGTATTCCTTTTATTTCTTTTTCTTCTCTGATTGCCATGGCTAGGACTTCCAAACCTATGTTGAATAATAGTGGTGAGAGTGGACATCCTTGTCTTGTTCCTGATCTTAGAGGAAATGGTTTCAGTTTTTCACCATTGAGAATGATGTTTGCTGTGAGTTTGTCATATATGGCCTTTATTATGTTGAGGTAGGTTCCCTCTATGCCCAGTTTCTGCAGAGTTTTTATCATAAGTGGGTGTTGAATTTTCTCAAAAGTTTTTTCTGCATCTATTGAGATGATCATATGGTTTTTCTTCTTCAATTTGTTAATATGGTGTATCACATGGATTGATTTGCATATATTGAAGAATCCTTGCATCCCTGGGATAAATCCCACTTGATCATGGTGTATGATCCTTTTAATGTGTTGTTGGATTCTGTCTGCTAGTATTTTGTTGAGGGTTTTTGCATGTATATTCATCAGTGATATTGGTCTGTAATTTTCTTTTTTTGTAGTATCTTTGTCTGGTTTTAGTATCAGGGTGATGGTGGCCTCATAGAATGAGTTTGGGTGTGTTCCTTCCTCTGCAATTTTTTGGAAGAGTTTGAGAAGGATGGGTGTTAGCTCTTCTCTAAATGTTTGATAGAATTCACCTGTGAAGCCATCGAGTCCTGGACTTTTGTTTGTTGGAAGATTTTTAATCACAGTTTCAATTTCATTACTTGTGATTGGTCTGGTCATATTTTCTATTTATTCCTGGTTCAGTCTTGGAAAGTTATACCTTTCTAAGAATGTTTTCATTTCTTCCAGGTTGTCCATTTTATTGTCATAGAGTCGCTTGTAGTAGTCTCTTAGGATGCTTTGTATTTCTGCGGTGTCTGTTGTAACTTCTCCTTTTTCATTTCTAATTTTATTGATTTGCGTCTTCTCCCTCTTTTCTTGGTGAGTTTGGCTAATCGTTTATCAATGTTGTTTATCTTCTCAAAGAACCAGCTTTTAGTTTTATTGATCTTTGCTGTTGTTTCCTTTGTTTCTATTTCATTTATTTCTGCTCTGATCTTTATGATTTCTTTCCTTCTGCTAACTTTGGGTTTTGTTTGCTCTTCTTTCTCTAGTTTCTTTAGGTGTAAGGTTAGATTGTTTATTTGAGATGTTTCCTGAGTTAGGCTTGTATTCCTATAAACTTCCCTCTTAGAACTGCTTTTGCTGCACCCCATAGGTTTTGGATCGTCGTGTTTTCATTGTCATTTGTCTCTAGGTTTTTTTTGATTTCCTCTTTGATTTCTTCAGTGATCTCTTGGTTATTTAGTAATGTATTACTTAGCCTCCATGTGTTTGTGGTTTTTACGTTTTTTTCCCTGTAATTTATTTCTAATCTCATAGCGTTGTGGTCAGAAAAGATGCTTGATTTGATTTCAATTTTCTTAAATTTACTGAGGCTTGATTTGTCACTCAAGATGTGATCTATCCTGGAGAACGTTCCATGCACACTTGAGAAGAAAGTATAATCTGCTATTTTTGGATGGAATGTCCTATAAATATCAATTAAATCTATCTGGTCTATTGTGTCATTTAAAGCTCGTTTTTCCTTATTAATTTTCTATTTGGATGATCTATCCATTGGTGTAAGTGAGGTGTTAACATCCCCCACTATTATTCAGTTACTGTCAATTTCCTCTTTTAGAGCCGTTAGCAGTTGCCTTATGTATTGAGGTGCTCCTATGTTGGGTGCACATATATTTATAATTGTTATATCTTCTTCTTGGATTGATCCCTTGATCATTTTGTACTGTCCTTCTTTGTCTCTTGTAGCATTCTTTATTTTAAAGTCTATTTTATCTGATATGAGTACTGCTACTACAGCTTTCTTTTGATTTCCATTTGCATGGAATATCTTTTTCCATCCCCTCACTTTCAGTCTATATGTGTCCCTAGGTCTGAAGTGCGTCTCTTGTAGACAGCATATATATGGGTCTTGTTTTTGTATCCATTCAGTGAGCCTGTGTCTTTTGGTTAGAGCATTTAATCCACTTACGTTTAAGGTTAATTATCAATATGTATATTCCTATTACCATTTTCTTAATTGTTTTGGGTTTGTTTTTGTAGGTCCTTTTCCTTCTCTTGTGTTTCCCACTTAGAGAAGTTCCTTTAGCATTTGTTGTAGAATTGGTTTGGTGGGGCTGAATTCTCTTAGCTTTTGCTTGTCTGTAAAGCTTTTGATTTCTCCATCAAATCTGAATGAGATCCTTGCTGGGTAGAGTAATCTTCGTTGTATGTTCTTCCCTTTCATCACTTTAAATATGTCATGCCACTCCCTTCTGGCTTGTAGAGTTTCTGCTGAGAAATCAGCTGTTAACCTTATGAGAGTTCCCTTGTATGTTAGTGGTCATTTTTCCCTTTCTGCTTTCAATAATTTTTCTTTGCCTTTAATTTTTGCCAATTTGATTACTATGTGTCTCAGTGTGTTTCTCCTTGGGTTTATCCTGCATTGACTCTACACTTCCTGGACTTGGGTGGCTATTTCATTTCCCATGTTAGTGAAGTTTTCAATTAAATCTCTTCAAATATTTTCTTGGGTCCTTTCTCTCTCTCTTCTCCTTCTGGGACCCCTATAATGCAAATGTTGTTGCGTTTAATGTTGTCCCAGAGGTCTCTTAGGCTGCCTTCATTTCTTTTCATTCCTTTTTCTTTATTCTGTTCCACAGCAGTGAATTCCACTGTTCTGTCTTCCAGGTCACTTATCCATTCTTCTGCCTCAGTTATTCTGCTATTGATTCCTTCTAGTGCATTTTTCATTTCAGTTATTGTGTTGTTCATCTCTGTTTGTTTGTTCTTTAATTCTTCTAGGTCTTTGCTAAACATTTCTTGCATCTTCTCTATCTTTGCCTCTATTCTTTTCCCGAGGTCGTGGATCATCTTCACTATCATTATTCTGAATTATTTTTCTGGAAGGTTGCCTATCTCCACTTCATTTTGTTTTTCTGGGGTTTTATCTTTTTCCTTCATCTGGTACATAGCCCTCTGTCTTTTCATCTTGTCTGTCTTTCTGTGAATGTGGTTTTCATTCCACAGGCTGCAGGACTGTAGTTCTTCTAGCTTCTGCTGTCTGGCCTCTGGTGGATGAGGCTATCTAAGAGGCTTGTGCAAGTTTCCTGATGGGAGGGAATGGTGGTGGGTAGAGCTGGATGTTGCTCTGGTCGGCAGAGCTCAGTAAAACTTTAATCCACTTGTCTGCTGATGGGTGGGGCTGGGTTCCCTACCTGTTGGTTGTTTGGCCTGAGGCCACCCAACACTGGAGCCTCTTTGGTGGGGCTAATGGTGGACTCTGGGAGGGCTCACGCCAAGGAGTACTTCCCAGAACTGCTGCTGCCAGTGTCCTTGTTCTCACGGTGAGACACAGCCATCCCCCGCCTCTGCAGGAGACCCTCCAACACTAGCAGGTAGGTCTGCTTCAGTCTCCTGTGGGGTCACTGCTTCTTCCCCTGGGTCCCAATGTGCACACTACTTTGTGTGTGCCCTCCAAGAGTGGAGTCTCTGTTTCCTCAAGTCCTGTCAAAGTCCTATGATCAAATCTCACTAGCCTTCAAAGTCTGATTCTCTAGGAATTCCTCCTCCCATTGCAGGGCCCCCAGTTTGGGAAGCCTGACGAGGGACTCAGAACCTTCATTCCAGTGGGTGGACTTCTGTGGTATAAGTCTTCTCCAGTTTGTGAATCACCCACCCAGCAGTTATGGAATTTGATTTTATTGTGATTGAGCCCCTCCTATCGTCTCTTTGTGGCTTCTCCCTTGTCTTTGGATGTGAGGTATCTTTTTTGGTGAGTTCCAGTGTCTTCCTGTCGATGATTGTTCAGCAGTTAGTTGTGATTCCAGTGCTCTTGCAAGAGGGAGTGAGAGCATGTCCTTCTACTCCACCATCTTCAACCAATCCTATTCCTGCTTTTTAATTGAGTTGTTTAGCCATTTATGTTTAATATAATAATCAATATGGTTAGGTTTAATCTAGCAATTTGTTTTTCATTTTCTATTTCTTCCACATGTTTTTGTTTCTTCTTTCCTTTCTTTCTTTTGTTTGACTTTTTTATATTGAGTGATTAAGTTCAGTGCTGTATTTGTTAGTACATCTGGCTGTACTCATTCAAGTACCCACCCATTCAACAGATAATGCAGTGATTAGCCCCACCATATACCAGGCTCAGTACCATGTAGTGGGGAGTACAGAGGTGATTAGGACAGACACTGCCCACTCAGAGTTTCTTCCATCAAACATTTACATTTTTTTTTCAGAGACTATATTTTATAATTCTAGAACATTCATCAGATTCCTATTTATTAATTCCATTCTGTATGAAGTACTCAAGAGAATTTTTATTTTCTTAAAAGTATTAATTGCAAATACTTTAAAATTATTTATCCTAAATTTCAGTATTTCATGATCTGTGGCCCTCTTTCTTCTGTTTGTTTCTTTCTGGGATTTTGTTTATTTATTTTTTCTATCTCTTAAGGATGTATGGTATTTTTTTTTTCAACTGAATTCCAGATATAGAGTATAAAGATTTAAAGTCTCTGTATCATGTTATAATATTTTTTCCAGGCAGGCAGTTTGAGTAGAACAGACCATCTACTTAGGAGTGAGATGATCTGAGACTGGGTTTCAAAATTTGTGAGAAAATTTTGAAATTGTTTTTCAAGGTCCTTTCTCCTTGGCAGGACTTGATCTCCTATTTTTGCCCCTCGGCATGGTGAAACTGCAAAAAATCTCTGCTTATTCTTCTTGATTTCTCGGACTCCCATCTTACAATGTTTAGGAATCTGCAAATCCCTCAAGGACAACAGTGGCACAGAATATCAATTTCACCTCAATATGTTTTCCTTTTCCTAAGACCTTAGCTCTTCAAAACCTGCCTACTTTGGTTTCTCTACAATGCCTCCAGTCAGCTAGTTTTTATATTTCCAATAGCTTTTATATTGTTCTCCAAGCAAAGGCTGTTCTGATAATAGGATACTTTATCATCATAGTTCAGGAAAAAAATATCAGTATGTCTCTTATAGGCTTTTGGGTTCTAATAAAATGATTTACATATTTGTCTTACATCCACTACTAGATTATGAATTTCTTATAGGCAAGGACTCTGACTCATTATCTTTAGTTGTTCAGGGACTGAGATAGAGTCAGCTGTCAGTAATTATTAAGGTTTTCAGTTACATCTCTTATTTCTCTCTTAAAAAAATAAGAAGTCTGCACACTTCTCTTCTAAACTACTTACTCCCCCCCACACCCCCACATATCTCTCTACCTGCTACACTCTGGATTGCTAGTATCATCGTTCCATTCTATCCTCTGATCTCCTTAAAAAACTATTTTAAAATACTTCAGGATTCTTTTCTTTCCTGACACTAACCAGGTGTGATCAGAACATAATCTATCATCTCTCAGTAAACATATTCTTAATGCCCTGAATGCTTTAAGTGAAAAGTCAGTATTCTTCCTCCTTCAAACAGACTGTGAGCCCCTTGACAGCAGAAGCTGTCCCTTTTGCTTAGCATATATCCCCTTACGAAGTGGGTTCAACACCAGGTAAAACAATGGCAGTTTGAGAAATGTGGTGCTGGTCACCTGCAAACCTCAGAAAGGGGGCTAAGTTATATTTGAGTTGAATGGGAATAACAAACTATAACAGAATTAATGAAATTTCTCCAATAATATAAGCACAATGGAGACTTTTCATTAATTTAATCTGTCATGAATGCTGGCATTTATCTTCATACCCCTAGAATCTGTTTTCTAGGCAGAAGATCCCTACTCTTTAATAGAACTTGATGGTAAGCTCCAAATAACAAGCCATAACAGAATTAATGAAATTTCTCCAATAATGTAAGCACAATGGAGACTTTTCATTAATTTAATTTCTCATGAATGCTCACATTTATCTTCATACCCCTAGAAGCTGTTCTCTAGGCAGAAGATTCCTACTCTTTAATAGAACTTGATGGTAAGCTCCGAGGTAAAGTCATATCCAGAAAGGTTAATCTTTATGTTTAAGTGCTTCTAAGCATTGAAATTCACAGTAAGTAAGCTTTTAATCAGCAATTACACATAGTAAATATATAAATATACACATGGAGAGTAAAAATCAGTATCATTGTTTACCCATATGCAAAGACTGATTGAAACAATTCCTACCACTTCACTTAACATTCAGAATTTTATTGGGCCTACTCCAATTCTACCTTTACATATCAGAACAAAGACATGTGGAATTTTAAAAATTATATCAGTCTTTGAAGATTAGCAAACATGCCCCTTCTGAGTGTCACTTTTATCTAATTCAGCATCATTTGCCTGGTTTAAATCTTTAAAATAACCAAAAAAAGTGAAAACACCTGCACAAAAGAATGCTCAATTCAACTAGTAGACAAAAAAGGGAAAAAAGGAAAAAAAAGTAAACATGGCACAGTAGGAGAATAAAGCTTCTGGGGAAAGAAAGCAAAGCTGTGTGACAGATGGAAAGGTCTCAATGGATGAATGGTACTACTACAAATAAGTAGCAGGCAGCCAGAGGGAATCAAATAATAATTATGGAAGAAAAATGAGGGTTAAAAAAGAAGAAAAGAATGCTTTGACTCAAGCTACAGATTCTATATTAATAAAATTTCCTATATTTAAAATATATTTAATTACACATTCACAAAAGGTAGAAAATAATTCATATCAAATAGGGTAGACAGTTGACAAGTGAACCAGTATAGACAATATAAAAAGCTCAACATGTCCTTGGAGAGGAAGGAATGCATTCCACAATTTGTACTGGCATGCCCCCAAACCTGAACAGATTACTTTCTGACGATCAATATCTGTAACCACCAGAGGCCTGTTAAAGAGTTTTTTAAAAAATCAGCTTCAAAGAGACCTGGTCCCCAGCTTACATTTTACTTTTGCCAGTGGGTGCTGAGGTAAGAGTTTTGGACAAGGCTCATTTTTCTTCTCTTTACAGGGCTGTGTACTGAATATGAAGTACCCTAGCATGTTCTCGGGCTCCAGTCAGCTGGATTCAAGCTCTGTTTATAGATACTGTGAAAGAAGACCAATTCCCTTCACCACCCTGAAATCAGCCTGTGCATATTCAACTCAGTGAAAATTGCTGGCCACACTTTAGCTGGGATTCTAAAAGTAAGTGCTTATTCATCAACCTGATTTTAGTCTAATGTCGAGTATAAGTGGAGTATTTTCTGTTTGAATCAAGTGGTGTTACAGTTACTTGACTTGAAAACCTAGAACATTTCTTCCCTTCCCATTTCTATAATACATGCGAATATCAGTGAATCAAACAGTAGTTTTCCTAACACATTTCTATCCATAATAAAATAATTAAAAATATATTTCTAACAGTGCAGGAAATTTAAAACAAATAACAGGGAAAGCCACATAATTTCCCCATGCTTAACCACTGTAGAATACTCACTTCAGTCTAGAACAACTGTTTCTAAAACATTACACTGCAGCACTCTACTTTGAGACATTCTCCTATTAAATTTTACATCATTAGGTACATTTGGGTACCCTATATATTCTACCCTTCTCTGGGCAGTTGATAACTCACACTATCAGGTGAACAGCTCTGAGAGGTTCCACAGCAAATGAACCTATTTAGCTCTTTTTAACCCAGCATTTCTCAAGTGGATTTGAATCATAAGTTATTTAAAATCCTAAACAACTTTAGGGTACATCCATCTGGAGTCGTTTGCCAAAATTCTGCCTTGGAGTTCACTCAAGTTCATGATCATTTCCCCTTTGACTAAAATAATTTTTTTTTCTAAGTAGTGAAAGTGAAAACTACAGAGAAGGCAGAGGATAATATTTCTCCTCCACCTCATCTAATATCCAGAACCTGTCTACCTGAATAAATGTTTGCAAGGAGGACAGCAATGGAGGGGGAAGAGAAAAGCCTCCCTTATTATAAGGATACATCTTATCACTCTCTGCTCAATCCCTCTCAACCTGCAAGTGACTGTTTTATTAAAAGTAAACTCGAGGGTGATAGATGAAAAGAACAACTGTAGCCTTTAATCACAAGGCTATGGCATTTCAGCAGTGTTGGTAGATGGAGGGAAGAGTGAAATCACTGTAGACTTAAACAAATGGATTAGAAAAGGTCCTGAAGTGAGTTGCTGGATATATTTCAAAACAGAAACTTGATTAACTAATGCACAAAATGCAAGTGAACTCTTCCAATCAATAATCCAAAATTCCTAAGTATGATATCTGGATTGTGATATTTAAACAAAGTATGCAAATAATCAATGTGAGAGTTTCTGTGTTTGAAAAATAAAGTGGCAACATTGTATAAATTTCAGATTGTTTTATCCTTTATATCATTATTCCTATATGATGTTCTGCAAAAATTCAGTCAAGTAAAGTAAATTTAAGAATCCTGAATATGATATCTCATAGTTGAACATGTCTAACGCAAATTATCATTATAAAGGTCCTGGGAAGTCTTGCAGTGCAGAAGGGCTTTGACCTTTGCTTGAGTTTTTCTCTAACTTAATGGAATGGAGAGCAATATTTCCATAGTAGGACTATTCATATCCTAAGGTATACTTTAGGACATAGTTTTCAAGTGTTTCTTACAACAGATTATGCTCATAAAGCTATGGAAATATAGAATGGTTTACAATGCTTGGGAGAGTGTCAAATGGTAATATATTAAAACAGTATATCTCAAAGTATGATCAAGGAAATCGTAGCTTCCCCAAGACCCTTTCAGAGGACCCATGAGGTCAAAGCTCTTTTAATAATACTAAGATGTCATTTTACCTTTGCATTTTCATTGTTTCACATATGTACAGAGGAAATTTCTAGTGAAAATAAATATTGCTAGATGTAATCCACATAAACAAAATATTTTTGGAATGTTCAATAGATTTTAAGAGTTAAAGAGGGTCCTAAGACCAAAAAGTTTAAGAACTACTATTTTAAAGTAAACATAGGTCTGGGTACTTTTTAAAAAAGGTGGAGAGCCTACTATAGAATTTGAAAGTTTACTTTCAAAGGTAACTTCTTCACATTTTAATAGGCTTTGGATCAATGAGAGAGGGCATTCTATGTATATGTTTTATTGACCAATGTAACCTAAAGCACCTCCAATATGACAATAAATTCTGTTAGTGCAGAATTTAAAATAGAAATGGTATGACCAAAGAGAGATAAACGTTTTAACTACCTATTTTTTTAATGTATTTTATTTTGTGCCAGGCATTGAGCTGGGTAAATCTGTGTGCACGAGACAGTTTGTAGTCTGCCCTTTTGGTGATAAAGCACCTATGACTTTAAGCAGAGATACACAAATATACCTGAATCTAAACCTACAGTTATTAAAGATAACAACTCATTTAAAAATTAGTAAGAAAGCAGCATCCAAAAAATAGTCTTATTTGTCTTATTTATTTTCTCATTGGAGTCCTATTGAAGATAGTCAAGTAAGTTTTTTGTTTTTTGTTTTTTTTGATATAATCATGCACTTTTTTAGTCAGTGGGCATGAATATGGAGCAACATGCTAAGTGATGAGAAACAAGACAAGTTTTGCTGTCCATTATCCTCAAACACCTTGCTTCATGGCATGAATCTTTGGTAGCTACATCCTATTAGACACTAGACTAGGCTCTGGGGATATACTGATGAATCACACAGATAAGGGCCTTGCCTTCATTGGGTTATAATTGAGGAGATATACACAAATAAAATTAAACTTCAGGAGCATGCTGCTATTACCTGAACATGGAGAACCTAAACCTGGGACATTAGAGCATTATTCACCCCCAAAATGTGACATCCAATTGAAACATGAAGAATTAGGAGAAGTTAATGAGGTATGAAGTGTGGTGAAGAGTGCTCAAAACCCTGGAGGTAAGGGAGAACATGACATGTTCAAAGAAGTAACAGAAGTAACCGTAGCGGGATTGTGGAGTGTGTGTGAGGGCAGAGGTGAGAGCTGAAAAAGAGACAGGCTTAAGGAAAAATCTCTTTCTTAGCCTATGTTAAGGAGATTGGATTTTATTCTAACAGCAACTAAAGTTATTGAAGCTCTTTAAGTAAGAGAGTAGCATTATGAACTTTGAGTTTCATAAAGATCACTCTGGCTACTTTTTAGAGAATGATTAGGAAGAGGGCATGACTTGGGACAAGGAAATCAGTTAAAAGGACACTGCCCCATCCTTGAAAAAGACAATAATCACAGCCTAAACTGAGGTAAGAATAGAGACCAGAGGATCATTTTAAGAAGTATTTAGAATGTTGAACATAGAAACTAGTCATGAGCTCTTAAAGTGAGAGAAAGAATTGAAGTACAACAGGCAGGTTTGGGGGCTTGAACCAATGAGAAAGGGAACACAGGTGACAGAAAATCTAAAGGGAAACATGAAGAGCTGAATTTTTATATATTAAGTTTAAAGTTAAAGCAATTGGATATTCAGATGTGGAACTAGAAAAGCTGTCTAGAGTAAATATGTAAATGTGTGCTTCACTGGCATGTAAATGGTAATTTAAGCAATAGAAATGGATGAGATCTCTAAGAAACACTGCGGGGTGGGAATAATAGAGGGCCCAGAACTAAGCCTAAACCACACCGATACGGTAATTGGTGGTATGATAATAATTTTCTGAAACACTTAAAAAGTATCCTTTATTAACAGATTATTAAAGTCAAAGACTTAAGAAAAGCTCCATTTCTCTGGCTTCTTTTTATCTGTATACCCCTTCTGGCATGCACACACAAGCACGACACAGAGCAATCTAGGATCTTGCACAAGTAACGGCTGATTGTGCTGAATGCTTACTACAACACAGACCATGTTCCATGCATTATTTCATATCATATCTCACATATGTAGTAGGCAGTATTACTATCCTCATTTTTAAATGAAGATACACATGTAGAGTCATCAAGTAACTTAAGGATGGCTATACTGTTAGCAAGTAATGAAGTCATGAAGTGTAGATAAAGAGATTAAAGAAGAATTAGGTAGATCTGAAGAATAGTAAAAGATCCAGGAGCCTCTGTTTTCAAAAGAATATCTCAAGATGCTGATACTTAGAATGAGTTGAACCCTAAATGACCTTCACTTTTCCCAACAAAATTAGATTGTGCTGCTTGGTGGCACGCTGGAAACAGTTCCTTCTAGAAAGCATAGTTTTACAGCTTTCCCCCAGGTTCCCAGGAATGTGGCCATGTGGTTAAGAGGCTTGAATCCCTTATTACACATTTTCCTCTCAATAAGTTCAGCATTACTTGAAATTTCTATTCTTCAACCCAGATAGTGCCTCTTGTATTACTGGTTAATCCCAGATTCCAGCTACAGTGAAAATTACTATATGTGAAAAGAAATCAAGATTTATGCTTATTTCAATGTACCTACTCTATGATGGGAGAGATCATTTATATCATTTCGAGAGGAATCTGGTTTCAGAGTTATTTTCTATTTGTACTTTTGATACAACAAAGTAACATAAGACATTATGAACTCTTTCCATGAGGTCATTTTATATTCACTATATATAATAACCCTAGCAGCAACCAAGTTACAAGCATCTTCTCAGTAACTCTAGATACCAGTTTACAATAAGATAATGTCTATATTTTCAAAAGGAAATAATTCTGGTCTAAATATTCTATAATCAAAAAGTTCCGTTTTAACGTAGTAAAGAAATAAAAGTTCCATTTTAACATAGTAAAGAAATAAAATCATTAAGCACACAAGCTCTTAAGAAGTGTAATACATGGACACCTCTTTGAAAAATTCACAATGTGTTCCAGCTGATTAAGATTAATAAACATAAATGCCTCATAATCACTATATTAAAGAAATAGAAATCTCTTTTTTTAAAGAAAGATAATACATAAATATCAAAATCTTATTGACAAAAACAGCAGTGTGAAATAAGGGAGTCATTAATTGCATGTTAATTTATTTTATCTTTTAAAGTGGGGATGTAGGGGCTATCAACAGATATTGCTTCTAACTTACAGAAGAAGAAACTATGTCAAGAAAAATTAAAAACAAGAAAACTGGAAAGAAACAGCACGGATGGGTTGAAAGAAAAACAAAGAAAGCTTGAAACATGTCAGAAATTAAGACAAACATATCAGATATGACATTTAATGACAAAAATTTCTCTTAGGGGGAAAAACCTCAGAAAAGATAAAAAACAAATCTTGGTCATATGATATTTATCACAGAAACATCTAAAACAAAAAGAGTTAGAAAGATTAAAATAATAAAATAAGTAAATATCCAGACAAAGGCAAACAATAAAAAATTAAAAGTAGAAATGAGAAATAGAGTTGCATTTACATTTAAGACACAAATCACAAGGTATACACTTTTCTTATTCTGGAATGCTGACAAGGCAAGGGGAGCAGGTGAATCTGAAGAAGTCAAGCAGATAGTACAAGAAGGTCCGACATCCATCAGTTTAAACTAGAGAAGGGGCTCTGTGGACTATAGTAAGGAAATGACAGCTGAGAGCCTCTTACCTCTTGCCTGGATGTTCCTCTCCCCAGATTAGGCTCCTGAAAGAGAGGAGGAGAGAAAACCTGATATCCATCCATTTTTGGTATCCATTGTATTAGGACCCATGACAGAAAGTAGGTCCAGTTACAGAAAAATAAAATTATATTTATTATTCATCTTAGGTTATGAATTGTGATTAACAACATCTATATTAGTTATTATTATTACATAATTTAATTAGCATCTTCATAATGAAGAAAAAGAAACATAGTACAGCCAAATCAAGAGATTTGGGAGAATACAAGGAGAGCAATACTTCCTTATGTCCTAACATCATTTTGTTTTGAATAGCATTTGAAGTAAAGAATGAAATTAGGTATTTATCTAAACTGAGACTGCCTCTTTGAAACAGATTGGAAACAATGTTACTACATTGTAGGAAAGCTATTCGGCTTACATAACACCTAGAACACATTGGATGCCAGGGCTTTGAAAAGGAAGGAATTTAACTTAGCCCAAGTTGATTCCAAAACAGCCTCTTCGAGTATATTTGTTCTAATCTGAGTGTTGACAGCATGTAGCAGATAGGCAAAAAGTTGAAGAGGGAGAGTGGCAGAGGGGAGGGTATCTGGGCCGAGACAGCAGCATTAGCAATGGCATGGTGAATGCAGAATGAGGGAGTATAATCAGCTCTAGATGCCCAGAGGCACGTGGACACACAGAGCAGGCAAAGCTGAGGCTGGAGAAGTTCAAGGGTAGAGAATGGAGGATCTCAAATGCTATCGACTGACTGTGAGAAAAAGTCAGTGAAAAATATCAAGACGATATATTTAAGCTTTAGTTATATTACACTTAGAGTATTACAGAGAAGGCTTTTGCAGGTGGACAGACTAGAGGCAGGTTTTGCAATTATGCAACAAAAGTAGCTCAAACTGATATTTCTTCTGATCTGCTGACTTGTACATTAAACTCAAATTGAAGCTCCCCATTACTTCTAGAAGTTATCATCTTAGGAGAGGGAAGCCAGTAGGAGAATTAGAAGGGTGAGATACACAACTTCTGGTAATGATAATTATTGGTCACCAATATTGATCATTTGGAGCCTCATTAAAAATTTAAACAGATTCTCACAAGAGAATTAGCAAAATTGAGGGTGGAGTTGAACAATTAGAACTAAATGACATGTGGGAAAACTGATTTGATGTAGATATTGTGTAAGAATTTTTAAGTTATAATTTGCATTAAAGGGTTAAGGGTGTAAATTATTATTAAAATACAAGGAAGCTATTAAAAATAAATTTCATGAAATAAATTCTTAGAGTAAAATTGCATGAGTGCAAAATATAATTTTAAACAGAAGCAATCATATCAATCTAGTCCCTGACATAGGACACTATATATAGTTTGCTCTCAGCAATCACCCTGTCAACTTAAAAAAAAAAAGGAACAGGAAAGGAAAAAGAGGCACTTAGTCACCACGTAGGTCCTGATTGACAACTCCACTCAAAAATACTGAAATTAGACTAATTACTAACTGGAAGAAATATGGAAGTTTTTGAGGGAAGAATATTTGTTTCTGCTATCTCTCCCCTAATACAAAGGGGTCTGAATTGACATGAACAGAATGAAGGCAAAGTCTGAAATAAATAAACAGATACAAGGAAACAGTGTCTCCTGTTTATTTTACCTTCGATTCAGCCCAAGGCTAATCTTCCAAAGTGTATTTTGAAGGGACTGCTAGGTTCAAGCAGGTATTAAGTTAGGAATCAAGTTAGTTAGCAGTAAAAGAGACCAAGAATATGGTTATTTAAAAAACTGGTTAGATAGATCTCATATAAGAATCTCATAAATATGTTGACCTTCTCCATAGAAAAATACTTTTATGCATAATATTCTATGGCGCTAACAGAAAATCCAAAGCCTATCCATGGAACCTGTAAGATTCCAAATTCTCCACATTATAAAACCACATATCTCAGCAAACTAAAAATAGAGAACTTTCTCAGCTAGATAAAGAACACTTTAAAAAACCTACAGCTAACGTCTTACTTAGTGGTGAGAAATTTGAAGCTTTCCTGTTAAGATCAGGAAAAATGCAAGAGTGTCCCCTCTCACCACTCCTTTTCAACATCATTCTGGAAGTATGTAGTATTAGCTTACTATCTAATGCAATAAGACAAGAAAGGAAATAAAGGATATGTAGATTAAAAAGAAATAAACATAACTGTTTTTAGATGACATGATTGTCTATGTAGAAAATCTAAAAGAATAGAAAAAAATAGTAGAATTAATAAAAGATTATAGTAAGGTTGTATAATATAAGTTTAATATACAAGAGTCAATTGCTTTCCTATATAACAACAATAAACAAGTGGAATTTGAAATCAGAAGCAAGATGCCATGCACATTAGCCTTCCCCAGAATTAAATACTTAGGTGCAAATCTAATAAAATGAGTCCAAGATTTATATGAGGAAAACTAAACCTCTGCTAAAAGAAATCAAAGAAGAACTAAATAAGTGGAAAGACATTCCATGTTTATGGATAGAAAGATTCAATATTGTCAAGATATCAGTTCTTCCCAACTTCATCTAGAGATCCAATGTAGTCTCAATTAAAATCCCAGCAAGTTATTTTGTGGATATTGAGAAACTGATCCTAAAGTTTATATGAAGAGGCAAAGGCACAGAAAAGACAACAAAATATTGAAGGAGAAAAATAAAGCTGGAAGACTGACACTACTTGACCTCAAAATTTACAATAAAGCTACAGTCATCAAGATAGTGTGATACTGGTGAAAGAACAGGCTAATAAATCAATGGAACAGAATAGAGAGACAAGAAATAGACCCCATAAATGTAGTTAACTGATCTTTCACAAAGTAGCAAAAGCAATAATAATGGAGCCAACATAAAATGCACATGTATGTTACTGAAAAATCTGTCATGTTATGTAAGACATTTATAAGTCTACTGTCTGCTTTTTCTTATCTAAACAAAAAATTAGCTCTATGTATTACTTTAAATAGAAGAAAACATTTTTTTCTATAAAACACAGTCAGATATTCCATAATAAAAAGGAAGAGTATATATAGCAAAAGTATTTATTGATTAAGTAGAACTACAGTGTTCTGATTCCTGGGAAGAGTAATTTTTCATTTCTTAGCACATAACAAATACACAAAAAATTCTGGAAAATTAATTAATATACTCTAAATTACTAACTTGGAACTGTGCTGTATAAAGCCATCATCATCACTATGACTGTAATCAACATTGCCACCATCATCTTTTCCTAGAAAGTTACTTGTTGTGAGTCCAGTTCCTCACATATCCATTAGATGACAGAGCCAACAGTTTGCCTCTGGCTCCCACAATGGTTCTTACTTTTTTCCCTCCATTTTGACATAACTAAGGGAAACCCACACTCTCATGAAGAATTAATTTTGTATAGCAAAGATTCTTATGTTTTCTTGATTCTAAGGCAGTGCTTTCAATGTTTTCCCATTAATCATAGTTGCTTTGAAGTTTTGTAGATATCCTGTATGGATTTTAGGAAGTCCCTTTTGTTCCTAGTTTTACTAAAACTAGGAGTCTCTATTTTGTTGAAATTCTTTTTTGTATCTGAAGATATGACCCTATGATTTATCTCATTTAAGCTATTAAGATTTTAACTATAATAATTTTCTAATGTTAAGCAACCTTTTATTTCTGAGACAAATGTATAGTTTTTATACATTACTAGATTTGGTTTGCTTAGCAATTTTTGTATTTATTTTCATGAGTAATCAGCCTACAATTTTTCTTCCTTTGCACTGATTTCTCATGAATTAGCTTTAATAAATGTATTTTTAATCGCTTATCCATTAGAGATATATATATATGTTTATTGATATGTTATTCATAAGTATTTTACTTTGTATATAATCTCTTTTATATTTGTAGTTTTACCCCATTTTCATTCTTAATGTTATTTATAAAAATCTCTCTTCTTTTTGATTAAATTTTCCTAGAGTTTTGTCTATTTTAGTAGCTTTTCTTAAGTATTTTATCAACGCTCTCTAGTATTTATTTTCTATAACACTGATTTCTGCTTTTAATTCTTTTCTCCAATCTTTTTCTGTTGTTTTTTTTTTTTCATAACTTTCTCAATTTAGAAGGTTAGACTTTCTTCATTTCTAATGTAAACATTTAGGGCTTTACATTTCTGTCTACGTTCCGTTTTAGCTGCATCCCAGAATTTTTGACATGTAGTATTTTTTAAATAATTCAGTTCTAAATATTATCTAATGTCCATTATGAATTGTAGTTTTTGTTTGTTGTTAATGCCTAACTTAGTTGCACTGTAGTCAAAAGTGCGGGCTTTATGACACTAATCTTTGAAATTTGTCAAGTTAGTTTTTATAACGTAGCACATGGTCAATTTTCATACATGTTCCAGATGTGCTTAAAAAGAATGAATAGTTCAGACTTGTTGGATGAAGTACTTCATTTTCTGTCCATTAGATAAATTTGTACTTGGGCTGCTCAAATTTCAATATCCTACTACTTAATCTGCCTGATTTGTCATTTACTTGGAGTTAAATTATATAGCAATAAGGTAGACTTGTCAATTTTACTTTGTAGCTTTGCCAATTTTTCTTTAAATGTTTTGAAGTTACATTATTAAGTTCATAACATATAGAATTATTGTTTTCCTGAGGTTTGAAACTTTTATCATCATGAAATAATCTTCTTTATCTGTTGTAATGCCTTTTTGCCTTTCTGTTTTGTTTGACCTTAATATAATTATACCAGATTTCATTTCATTAGACTTTATCTGATATATATCTTACTTTACTTTAAATTTCACATTTCTCTATCTATAAATTTCCAATGTGTCTCTTGTAACCTGTATACAGCTAGACTTTTTTTTTTTAATTCTGAAAATGTTTTTTAACTGGAGAGTTTAGTCCACGTACACTTATCTTATTATGTTTTCTATTTGTTCCACTATTGCTGGATTTCTTTCATCTCCAATTTTGCCATATTTTACAGGGTTTTTTCTTTTGTAACAAAGCAGATATATAATGATATGTTAAAATATGCTTTATAAAATAATCATAACTGGGACTTCCCTGGTGGTCCAGTGGTAAAGAATCTGCTGTCCAATGCAGGGGATGTGGGTTCGATCTCTGGTTAGGGAACTAAGATCGCACATGCCACAGGGCAACTAAGCCCACATGCCACAACTACAGAGCCCACGTGCCCTGGAGCCTGCATGCCGTAACTAGAGAGAAGCCCACGTGCCACAACAAAGAGCCCACGCATTACAAGGAAAGATCCCCGTGCCTCAACGAAGATCTCACGTGCTGCAACCAAGAACCAACGCAGCCAAGTAAATAAATATTTTTAAAAATCATAACTGGTACTCTTCATGGGGCACTTTATATATATTATCCCATTTAATCCTTACAAGAACCCTGGGATAGAGTCATCTCAATAAAACAAAAAGACACTTTTATGACTCTCAATACTTAGAAAATTCCATGGGTTTGGGGAGCTGTGAGCCAGGAACCACGGATTCAGATCAAATATATATGAGAAATATATTTTGGTCATATGAATGATGAAAAATATATTTTTCTAATAAATTATAATATTGAAATGCTATAAATAGTTTAACTTTTATTTGGGGCTATTATTTGGAATATAATGAAAAATGTGAATTGAATTCAGACCCTGCTTTCCCCAAAATTTTCTTTTGCTAAGCATAACCTGTGCATCTGTGCCTTATAATCACTCTTCCAAAGTACACTATAATTTTATGCAATAATTTTGTGAAATCATGATATGTGTTCTCAAGCAATAAGGGTATATGGGATTTGAATTTGCATCTTATTTATTTCTCAGATAAAACCTTTCTACTCTAAGAGTGTCTCACAAGGCAAAAATACCTGGGTTTTAGATTCTTTGCTTAATCACCTAGCATGTGTGAAACTGTTAAATAACACAAGAATGCCATTTCCTATAGAAATGAAACAAAAGTTTCACCTTGGGATGAGTATAGTGTGACAACCAGATGTGAAGTAATCCGAAATGGTAGTCATCTTCACTTTGTGAGTTTAACTATAACATTCCAAAATCATTCTAGAATCTATGTAATTTTAAAGAAATAAAATTTTTCTAATTTTAAGTAATTAATATTGTAACATTGACAAATACTGTAACTACTCAACCTTGGTCAAATTCTATACTTATGCAGTTGTGCAATAGATGCCATTCTCCCACCTACAATTTCTTCTTGATTTTTTTGAGAGCCCATAAAAGCCTTTTTCAATAAACTCTCCAAGTCAAACCCCACTTTTACTCTTTTTTTGAACTTCTGATTTTCATTTCTATATCTTGCCCTTCTTCATACATAATGTTTTAAATAGTTTTTACACTGCAGCACATATTTCATCTCCTCAGATGAACTGTAAACTCCTTAAAGGCAGAAGGCTTATTTTCTATTATATTTTACTATCTAGGTGTCTTTTTTTTTTAAACATCTTTATTGGAGTATAATTGCTTTACAATGGTGTGTTAGTTTCTGCTTTATAACGAAGTAAATCAGTTATACATATACATATGTCCCCACATCTCTTCCCTCTTGCATCTCCCTCCCTCCCACCCTCCCTATCTCATCCCTACTATCTAGTATCTTAAAGTATAACTAGAGAGAGAGTTTCAGTGTTCTCCTACATTTTGTGTTTATGGCATGCTCTGGAATATGGTTTTGGGTGGCATCTTAAAGGATAAAAGAATCAAAATTACCCTCCATTACTGAACAATATTTAGAAAACAGTAATGGCTACACCATAACAGTGACTCATCTAGGCTACAAAAAAGGCTGTATATCCACCATATCATTGGCTCGCCCTCTTTTTACTTGTGTTGTTGGCTTTGAGCTGCTTGAGAAGAACTGTTTATTAAATAGATCTCATTTTTTTACATATGAATGGTGTCAGGTTCTTCCATGTAAACATAAACATGAAATCCTTCTTGGTGCTAACTTAAATTTCACCTTACCTCTTTTCCCCTACTTCCAGGAAAAGACACATACTCTGCCTTGTGGCATGATGGGCCCACCTCAATAGTCTGTGTAAAAGAAGGCCACAGGTTATTTTGTAGAAAAATAACACTTTTCTATATTGATTTGAACATGGTACAACATGGCACACCTTTTAAGTCCCACACACAGGGTAAGAAGTACTGTCAGTTGACTCTACAAAAGCATAAACCAGAGCAAAATTTTTGCACTTAAGAACATTAAAACCTCAGATAAGACAACTGTGTGAAACTGTAAAGCACTCCAACCAACATATAGCTTTACTCTGAGCAATATAATAGTAAAGGTGTTTTAGACCTAATACACAGAGTTCTAGGCGTAATTCCGTTAAGCAGCTTTACATTTTGCCATTAGAACTATTTCCCTTCTATGTTAAGTTTTAATATCCTTTCAAATGCATTAATGTGTCCCCAGAAAAGGCTCTCACAGACTCCTGCCTGCTTTGAATATTTCCATTTTAATAACAGCTTCAGATCTTCACTCAGAGCTTTATATACCCCTTACTGTCACAGAGGCTTGTGAAAGACAGAAGGAAACAGCTCGTCATCCACAAAAGTCATCCAATGTACTGTTGTTTGCTTTAGAATACAGCCCACAGGAAAATTAAAGAGGAACATCATTTACATTTGATTTTCTCTATCCTTTGGGCTCATCTCTGAATATTTCTAGAGGAATTTTCTAAGTCCCTGTAAGAACTGCTTAAATCTTTTCCTTTCTGAGAGTGACTAGAGCTCCATACTGAAAGAGCTAAAGTCTCTCTCTCAGACTTCAGAAAGGCAGAATAGAGGCAAGTATCGTTTTAGACCTTCATGGTATGAGGTCTTATAAGCAGACTTGCTATTCAGTGGCACAGCAGCTCAGAGATAAGGAATACCACTTCACCAAAGCAGCAGGGTTGAAACAGCTTTTGTGACAGTAGTGATAGTTCTTCAGGCTTGTCTAAAGGGAAAAGTGAGCATTTTATGTTTTGTGAAATTTCTGATCATATCATTAACCACTGTTACGCTTAAGGGAAAGTCTGAAGAGTTTAGGGTAATGATAATTTTGGAGTGAGGGAGAGGGATAACTTAAAGCAAACTGGAAGAATAGTCCAGATATAATGAAGACCTAGGAGGTCTTCATCAAGAAAAATAAATACAAAATTGGAACAAGTGAGAATGATTGTGAAGACACCAAGAGGAAGGACACGGGGGTAGGGAAGGAACAATAAACTATCAGAGGACAGAGGAGCCTGTGCACATGTTGTATTTTGTCCATATTACTTATGTACAAGTATCATCCTATTTCATATTCCACTCTCAAAAAATGTGATTTGTCAAAGATGGTTAAACGCTCTGTTCCCTTACTATATCTTGGTTCATTTGAAATTGCTAATGAGAACACAAGAAGGCAAAGCTATATACTCTAAGCTGATGGCTCACTCTGACACACTCTCAAGAACAGGAATGACATTCAACATTATGTGACCAGGCTCTGACCTAAGTGGTGGTTTGGAAATAAGTTACTGTGTCACTCATCTTGAAGACAATGACCCATTTGAAGACTTAAGCTCTTCACCACACATACTAAACAACTCCAAACGATCTTATCTGATTGATTTTACTTGGTAAGTTGAAAATAACTTTGAAGAGCTATTCTATTTCACTTTAATTAGCACATGTCTTTAAAGAGTTGAGCATCTTTAAAAAAAAATACTATTTTTTTTTATTATTTGATGTATCTAAACAATCAAATCAGCAACCATTTCCTGGACTCTGAATGTTAATATCCAATTGCTTGTCACCTTTCATACTGATATAACACAGGAAGCTCCAACTCAATACATTCTAAACAAAATTTAACATTTTTATTCCCAATTTTCTTCTTTCTTGTCTCTTTCTATTAATAATGCTTTATTCTGCCAGTATTCCAGGCTCAAATCCTTGGAGTTACCTTTGAGTCTTCTCTCTCAAACAAATCTCACATTTTAAGTTTATAATTTTTGCTTCCTGATATTTTATACTCTAAATCATTTATGTTCTTACAACTACTACTATAAAAATGGTCTTCAAAGAACACCAGATGATCTATTGAGGGAAGAAAAAAAAAAACATCAGAATTTCTACTTTAAAAAAACTTCATTTTGGGCTTCCCTGGTGGCGCAGTGGTTGAGAGTCTGCCTGCCGATGCAGGGGACGCGGGTTCATGCCCCAGTACAGGAGAATCCCACATGCCGCGGAGCGGCTGGGCCCGTGAGCCACGGCCGCTGAGTCTGTGCGTCCGGAGCCTGTGCTCCGCAACGGGAGAGGCCACAACAGTGAGAGGCTCACGTACCGCAAAAAACAAACAAACAAACAAAACCACTTCATTTTATTCTATTTTTGAATATATGCATATATATATATAGATAGATAGATAGATAGATAGATTGATCTAGATATACATATACATATATCTACAGAGAAAGAGAGAGATTTTTTTCATACTAAAGATATCCAACCTAGCATGTCTTCCAGCCAGGTGTAAGCCTTCTCTGCTTCTTACCTGACTTGTTGCAATAGTCTCTTATTGGTTTTCAGTCTCAAGTCTCAGCTCTAATGGAACCAGGCAAGATGGTATTGATTGGCCATCTGGTACATTTTGACCCCAGTTCTTTGCTCTTACCATTTTCTCTACCTAATGTATCCTTCCACTCCAGTGACACCTGTCCCATCTTACCCCATCCTTTTGGACTCAGTTCAGATGACCCTTTCTTAATCCTCTAACTGAAGTGATCTTTTCCTTCTCTAAATATCCATGACAGGGATGCCCATACCTCTTTTATGACAGGCTTCACAGTTAGCACAGTTATTTAATTTTTAGGTATTTGCCCAAGTATTCAATTGCAAGATTCTCAGGGAGAGAGTCCATGTTTACATACTCCTGGACACTGGGCATAGCCAGCACAGCACCTTACACATAGTAGGTACTCAACATACGTCAGTTTAACTAAGTAATTAAAATTATGAATAGCAATTTCCTTAACTTCCTCCAAGTTGCACTGCAATTTGTGTTTTCTTAAGGCTACTTATATTTTTAACTACAGTATATACTTGGTAAAGGATTTCACAACTCTCTAAATTAGCCCATGGTGATTACCCCTATTGTGCAATTTACCACTATTTTATTAAGGCAAGATTAAAGATAATACTTCATTGGAAGAAGTAACAGTGGCATTAACTTCTATTTACTTTGACATAATAAAGCTTTAATAAAACATGGGAAAATTGCATTGAGGGGGGTAATTAATTATTCTAACATAAAATTTAAAGGGAACTTAATTTCTTATTCTGCATGTTTAGTGCTTTAAGATTAGTGTCATTAATGTCCTTTTTCTCATTTATAGAGGATACATAAAAATGTTCAACCCTTTCCGATTTGTTTTCTCATTAAATAATTCTGAATTTATATTCAAGTTCATAAACATAAGA
Source organism: Delphinapterus leucas (assembly GCF_059928025.1). NCBI lineage: Eukaryota > Metazoa > Chordata > Mammalia > Artiodactyla > Monodontidae > Delphinapterus > Delphinapterus leucas. The sequence goes on along the minus strand of NC_143140.1, from coordinate 37,072,070 downwards.
ACACAACTTTAAGATGCAACAGTTTTTCAGAAGTAAATATCCTTATAGAATGTCAGGGCAGGGAGAGTTTCGTGGGAGAGATTTTACCCCAAACCAAAAAAAAAAAAAAAAAAAGTCATCCTTGTCTACATTTTGAGTGTTGAATCAAAGAAAATTCTTGTTTGTTTTATATCCTCTGGCTTTATTACATCAGACAAGCTTCAAAGGGGCAGAGCACAAAGAATTGAAAAATAACACAGCTGCATATTGCAATGGAGTGTTCTGCCTCTGCCTGTGTTTTGTTGTTCATGTAATACTTTTCAATAAATAAAGATGTCAATCAACTCTCTTTGCAGCACATCACATTTCAGATTTAAACCACTTCAGACACATCAGTGCCCCAAGCTCATGCATTTAACAGATAAAAATTCAGCTTTTTGCCAAGGCAGAATGCAATATTGATTGTAGGTGGTATTTAGGCAGAGGAGTGGCAGAGCAATATTACCTTCACAGTCACATATAGTCCACTATGGAGGCATAACATAAAGTGCATTACACTCTGTGTAAAAATGTTTTCCTAATGCTAAGCATTGATTAATACCCATTTCCAAACACATTCCTGAGAAAGGATTCCACATGCAGCAAATTGTGAGGGTGGCAGAGGGGGGTTAGAAACACATGATAGCAATCATGAAAACTTTGATCACTTGATTTGATTCTAGTGCTTTGTAAATGAGCATAATTATTCAAACATGCTTCATTAAAAATCATGACTGTACAAGTCCTTCGGTTTAATGATCCAAGTATATACCACGTGAGCTAAGCTTTAAATAAGAATACCAACTGGGTGCTAGGAGGCTATGAGAGAGATATTTTTCTTAAAATCAAGAGAAAGTGCAAAAACGTAAACTCTAAAAACGAAGTCAGGAAAAAAATCTAAAAGTTAGACCAGTAGTGAATGTGGTGGGTTATATTTTTCTACTTATCTTTACATCTATCTGAATGTCTCTTGGGGCCACCAAAGGTTAGATACCATGTCACTACTAAGCTACTGGAAGATTGGCATACAGTTCCTGTAAATCTCAAACTAATTATTGATACATTTGAATTTTAGGTGTCACAGCTACTTTTGACCTTTGAAGGTTGGCTGAAGAAAAGTTTGACAGTTCTGGAAGTGTTCACAGATACTAAAAGAGGTTGTTTCAAATTAATGAAAAAGGGAAGAAAAACTAAATTAATGATGCCAAAGATATTAATAAGACTACTGTTATTAGAAAACATTTAATTATGTATGAGATCTCATTTAATAATAATGTCAGGGCTTCCCTGGTGGCACAGTGGTTGAGAGTCCACCTGCCAATGCAGGGGACACGGGTTCGTGCCCCGGTCCGGGAAGATCCCACATGCCGCGGAGCGGCTGGGCCCGTGAGACATGGCCGCTGAGCCTGCACGTCCGGAGCCTGTGCTCCGCAACGGGAGAGGCCACAACAGTGAGAGGCCCGCGTACCAGGAAAATAATAATAATAATAATGTCAATTTCACTTATACTGCAAGATACATAAAGGACAATAAAGACAGCATACAAGGTACTCTGTCATTTTGGTTGTTCTGTTAATATTAAGTATTAACCTAAACAAAAGTGAATCATGTTTATGGAGTTAAAATACAGGGTATAAGGGGGATGAGTTTTAAGTTAAATTAATCTGCTCCTAAATCATTCAGATTCTGAAGCATAATGGGTAATTACCAAGACTCCCTGATTTTATATAGTGTTTATGATAACATGGAGTTGGTTTAAGAATGGATTGTCACTTTTCATATCACTATTTTTTTTAATTTTTGACAATTTATGTAGCATCATCAGAGACACATTTCAAAGAGTTTATAACAATTTTAAAGCAGATTAAATTTTAGAGTGTAATGTATTTTTAAAATATATTTTATTTAAATCTACAGGTATATTGCCAAATATATTAAGCACTACAGAATTAAAATGCAAACTCTCACTGGTGGCCTTATAACACCAAGAAAATAGTCATTAATCTCAGAAATGTTAAATTGATCATTTGCTCTCATGCAGTGAAATAGCGTCAACATCAGGTCCCTGGTCACCTTTCAAGTTCACCAATAGCTTGGTGGATCTTGGCCAGGTGCCTAGATCAAATATTAGCAGTGTACCTATTCAGAAGTGACTCGTAAGAGGAAAAATGACAGATGATTCACTTTAGTCCCATTGAAAAAATGTAAAAGTGACCAAAAGCAACTAATTGATGTGATGTACTAAGAAAATAACTAAATCTGTAGCTCTGGGTAGTCTCAGTAAGTCTTATGTTAGGTAGAAAATACAGGCCCCAATTTGTACAGAACTCTTTCTCTATGGACATATTATGGGGTGTTAATAATCAGCCATGAGACCACAGCCCTCAGGGAACTCTCCTGCAGAGCTACAGCCATTTGCCTGGAGTGTTGCCACCTTAAAAAATTAATTCACATCTCCCATGTTATTAATATCACAGTCGTAAACTTCTAAGAAACAAATGAATGCTTCTACAAAATAAATCTGGGAAGACAAATTAGAAAATTAAATTTAAAACTATAGTAGTTAAATCATAGTAAGCAGGAAAGATTGAGAATTTAAATTCTTTGAATGCAGAGATCATTTTTTATCTAACTTTACTATCATAACAGTTGTCATTATATTTAACTCAATACATTATTTTTTACGTGAATGACATTCATTTCATTCTGGTCATTTATTCTGGTTTTCTGTGAAAAAAATTTAAACTTGGTGAATCCAGGTAATAAGTAGTTCAGCAAACTTGGAGTACAAGCTACAGGAGGAGTGTAGGTAAGTGATAAAAATAATAATGTCTGTAGATAATTATTCTCTCTAGCTATTTATGCTATGTCAAGGAAGTCAGACTTTCTCCTACAAACAGTGAAAATTTCTGAAGGATTTTAAATTGGAGAGTGACATGATCAATACTGTGCTTTAGAAAGAGCACCTTGTAGTGAGCATATAGAGGATGAATTTACACAGGGTAAGACTGATCATTTATAAAAAATTATTGCATTATTTAAGAAAAATGATGATCCAAATTAAGGTATTAACAGTGAAGGTGATTAAAAAGTGAGGAAGGAGGGATTGGTCAGGAAGAGCCAGTATAATAATAACATAAATAAATGATATTTACTGAGCACTACTAGGTGCCAAGCAATACAGGTTAGGTAACTTGCCAAAAGTCACACAGCTGGTAAGTGGCAATGATGGGATTCTACACAGGAGGCTTGCCTCTGAGGGCTCCTTCTTAACTACTGCTTTATGACTTGTAGATTTCTAGCTTCTGTGACATGGCAGATAGTCATGCTATTCCCATACACAATGCGAAACAGGTTTTGTGTGAAATATGTGAAATAGGAAATAGCAGGGTTTCTTAACCTTGGCACTATTGATACTATTAGTTCTTTGTCCTGGGAGACTATCTTGTGCATTGTAGAATGTTTAGCACCATCCCTGACCTCTGTGCATTAGATACCAGTAGCACACTCTCTACTCCCCACCCCAGTTATGGAAATGCTTCTGGACATTGCCTAATATCCCCTGGGGGCCAAATCATCCTCTACTGAGGACTATTGGTTTATGAAAAAGATAAAATCCAGTTTTTGCTTGTTTCTTATATTGGATTCAAGTTCCAGGCATCTAGATAATAATATCAACCAAAAGCTAAATTTATGGAACCAGAATTCAAGAGATATTCTAACTGGAGCTATAGATCCAGCTAGAATCATCACCATCATAAAGCGAATAGCGGATTTGCTTTCCAAGGACTATGTGAGGCCCACAGGGGCCCAAGGGTACCCTGGGGGTGGGGGCACAAGCCTTTAGGAATTGAGATGAAGAATCCTTAAATAAGGATGAGAAGATAAAGAGGAAGAAGGAGATCGAGGGAAGCAGGCATCTTGAATAAAGTCAAATTTTGTAAAAAGTCCAAATCAATAAATTGAACTGAGCAGTTAGTATGTTACTGGCTACTGTTGCTGGGGCCATTTATAATTTTTTCCTTGAAACTTTATTCTTTTCCTTTTTCATTTCTTTAAGTATCTCTTCTCTGAATTCATTTATTATGTGTCTATATCTTAATCGGTCAGATTTCAAAGTCTTCAAGAATCAGCCGATTACGCTCCCAACTGCACCTCCTTCTTAGAAAAGCAATTTCAGGCTAGTCTTTATGACCAGCAAAGTCATGTGCTTTCAAGAATAACACTTCCACTGTCTAACCCAAATGCCAATGAAAATTAGTGCTCCATATCAGATGGTGAATATACTGAATGATCATGTCCTCCTTGCATAGAGAGTTGGAAGGTGTAACAGATAAAGAGATTAAGAGACCAAGGGAAAGAATCAGACAGGGAGGCATGGAAATGGCTGAGTATGAGAGCTTTTGTCTCATTCTTAGAATAAGCTCCAATTATATGAGATTACTGGGGCCCTATTTTTCTAACAACCTGAAAGACAAACACACACAGAAGCTGGTTCCAGAGACAGGGCTATGATAAAGGACTCTCAGATAGAACATGGACATGGTGGTGGCACAAAGGCAGAACCAAGGTGAGAAGCAGGCAAAGCAATCACTCCCTCTGAGCACTTCTCTAAGAGCGGTTGACATAACAGTTAAGACTGTGGTACAAATGGTAGTGGACACCAACTAAAAGAAGACTAAGACATACAGCAAAGTAAGAAACAGGGTCACATCTGTTTAATAAGCTGATATCCCATGGCTGACCTTACCCAGCAGCTTCACTGTCCTCAGGGAAGAATCTAGCTAAAGCTCTGCCATGGCTCTTAGGGTACAGTTGGGGTCAGTGAATATCATAAAGTCTTGGAATCATAACAGACCATGATAGGCTGTGAAAAAGCAGGAAATTAAAATTGTTTTCCTCTGTTAGCTCAATGCATATTGCAAGTAAAGTGCTTGGTATTGCTGTATAAGAGTTGTTTTCAGTGGTTAGGAGTGTACAGATAGGGACGTTAGTTTATGCATATATATATATATATATATATATATAAAAAACATATGTATGTATGTATGTATGTATTTTGGTGGGGGTTTTTTGGCTTTCAGTAACCTCTACTGAGTCAGGAGTTAACTATGGTTCAAGATTCCACAGCTAGAAGATTGAAGAAAATGCAGGTTATTATGTGATTGTGGCTCGTAGTCAGCATGCTGAAACCTGTTCTTGAAACAATATATGTGAGCTAATTTTAGAACAACCTGTACATCCAACCAAATCTTATCTTCACAAAGTTGGATCTCTCATAGAAACACACAAAAAGAAAATTTTGGAACTATCTGAGAAAACTGAGGTGAGAGTAGGTTGCCCTACCAAGTCCCTGTGAAGTCTTTCACACAGTATTCACCATCCTTCAGGAAGAAAGTGACTATTTGTCATGTTATGAGGTGTAATTCACAAGGAAGATATGATTGAGATGCAAAATGGCATTAGAAAGTGAAGAAATTCCAACCAGAATTGCTTTCAGGAAGAGTCTGGACTTGGAGTCAGCAAACTGTGGCCTGCTAGTGGGCGCTCTGCTTTTGTGAATACGAATACATTTTTATTGGAACATAGCTATGGCCATTCACTTGTTGTCCATGACTGCTTTCAAACTACAATAGCAGGTCTGAGTAGCTGCAAGAACGTCCCATGGCCCAGTAGCCTAAACTGTTTACTGTCTGATCTTTTCAGAAAAAAGTTGCTAATCCTTGGTGTAGATGAGGTATTTCTCACTGAAGAAGGAGAGAATATTTAGCCAGTGTACCCCAGGAGCAGGAGAGCCAAAAAAGCTGTGCCGAAATGACTGGTTAGGAGGTTCTCACCAGAGACCCTAGTTTTGTGCATCAACTAGAACCGGCAGCTGCAACTCCAACTGCTTTCCTTGCTCTCTGAACTTACTCAGGCACAGCACTGGCCTGTGATGTCCCACATTGAAGAGCTAGGCAATCACTGATCCTGGAATAAGGTAGCCCAGAGGGGGCTTTTTGTTTGTTTGCTTTTTTGAAAGAACTAGTTTTACCCCAGGTGAATAAGTATTAATGCCAGGGGAAAAGAGGGGTTTCATGGTTAAATAATTTTGGAACATGTGGACATACTTGATTAAATAAAGTTAAATATGCTTCTTTACTCCATAATTTTTCAATCTTTAGTAGGTTAAAATGCCTTGTGAATCCCCAAAAAGAGGGAAAAGGTTAACATGTAAGTGGATTTCAAACTTATTTGAGCACAGCACTTTTTTTTTCTTTTTTCACAGTATTCACAGGACTTAAATTTCTTAGATATTAACTTTGAGAATTCAAAGTGAAAGAATACAGATCTGTTAGAAACTCTCTTGTCACAGGACCTTAGCATAAATTGTTTCCTCTTGGACTATGTCTCTCCTTTCCCGGCACACATACACTTTTTCCTGGTTAACCCCAAGTCATGATCAAATTTTTAGCACACACTCAATTCTTCCATGACCTAAATTCTGTCAGGTCACCTGTTTTACATATTCATAGTCATGGGTATATTGTTTTATTTATTTGAGTGATGATTTTATAAATTAGCCTTGCTCACCAGACTCTCAACTTCACGGAGATAACTGCCATATTCCTATTACCCAGAATAGTACATAATAATGTATGATAAACATACAATAAGCACTGATTAAATACATGGATGAGATCTATAAAGTGCATCAAACAACACAGTGCTGCTATTACAGTCCCTATCAGAACCTTGAGAACTCACTCCATTAAAAGCTGACTGATAAAAGATGATTCTAATAGATTAAAATCTCCATATGCTCAGGCTTTCACAGCCAGGATGGAGTTATTTTCTGACCTCTCAGTGAGTAGAGGCTTACTCAGAGCAAGACAAACAGCTCTAATTGATCCAGGCTTCAAGGTAAGATGCCCGTGACTTCTCTGTATCAAGTGTCTGAGGCAGACAGCCATGCTGGAGAGAGCCTGGGGCTGTATCCTTAGAACAAGAGCCACTGTGAAGGCGCTGGAGTTTTGAATGGAGAACATAGTCCCTTCAGGGTCACTCTCCTGAGATGCAGCTCCTGTTCTGTTGCTGAACTTCTGTGGACACCCCACTCTTGACTGAGACATGTACTGATTTTAAAGTATCTGTGGGATATTGATGTGAAGATGCCTAAGACCCATTGGTTCTGAATTCAGGAAGGTAGTCTTAGATGAGGAAATCTATGTAAAGCCATTAGTATGGATAAAATCACCCAAGAAGGCATGGGTTAAAAAAACAAACAAACAAACAAACAAAAAAAGTAGGAGAACTCTGGAGAAGGCATCTTTAAGGACAGGTGAAGGAAAAGAAGACTGAATCTAAAAAGCTCCAAAACAAAGATGACTAGCTGTTAACATTTGTTAAATCTAGCTAGTAAGAACACAGTGTCATGCTATTTTTCGCACTTTGAGTTTGTTTGAAATATTTCAAAACAATTTTTAAAAGAGCCTGAGGAGTGACCAGAAAAATAGGAAGTAAAGCAGGAGAGAGCTGCTAAATTGAATCCAAGGAAGGATAGCATTTCATGTAGGGAGAGGTCAGTGATGAAATGGAGAGGTCAAGCAAGATAAGGATTAAAAACTGTCAGTTGTTTTGTCAATTGAATGGTTATTGTGACCTGACTGAGAAGAGTTTCAGAAGACATATGGGGCAGATGACAAACCTCATTTAGTATAAGAGCAAAAAGAAGATGAAAAACAGCTATTAAAGAATAAAGCTATTTTTTAAATCTCACCTATCAACAGGGTGGGTAGGGTAGATTCAGGATTGTTTAATTCAGTAAAATGATATCAAGGATGCAGGTCTTTTCATCTTTCTGTTTTGTCATTTTCACCATTTGGAGTTTGTCCTCAGGCTTGTCCCCTTGTATTATGAGATGGTTACAGCAGCTTCAAGCATTAAACCCTCAAAGAGCAATAACCAGAAGCAAAATTTTAAGAGGAGAGGGGAAATGTTTTCTATCTCTTTGTGAGGTGAAGAAACTCTTCCAATATCATCCAGGAAACGTCTTCTCATTCTCAATGGTCAAAATAGTATCACTGTGCTCAGCGCTAGACCAATTGTTAGCAAGGTGGGTGGGTGTGCAATAAATAACAAGCCATACTCCTGAGTCTACAGATCAGAGCACAGCACCTTCTCTGAACACAAAACAGCAAAAGATAAACCCCTGATAAAACTTGGGCTCTGCTATGCTAGCAAGAAGTAGCAAGGCACTGACTGTGCAGGAGGGAGGAGTTGAGATAGACAGTGATGTCTGCCACTGCCTACACTGAAAGGAAACATCCAGCAGGAGGGGTAGAGGATGGGAGGGTGGAAGCCAGGACATGGGTAGAGAGATCAGTCTTGGGCAGAAAGGACTCCCACTCCACTGAGAAGGGAGAAGGTTAGGCAGAAGAGAGGGGTTGTGGAAGAAAAGGTCAGAGGCAGGTAACTTTCAGGAGCTGAGATGGGGTTGTTGCAGGTTTCAGTAAGTCAGGAAATACGAGTGTGTATACACAGCACAAATAGCAAGTCGCCAGAGCTAGAGATGGAGTCACTGGGGAGAGGCCAGGCCTCACACATCTAATTCCCAAATAATTAACAGAAGAAAGATAATTAGCTCTACATGGATATGAAAGGTATGACTAAGTTAAATAGGATTGTGGAAATATGGGATGGCGAAGTGTCTTCGGTGTCAGTTTGGTCTTAAAAAATCTTCATAGGTTCACATTTATTCAAATCCTACTAACATATAAAAATTAATATGCTTATTAGACAACACATGTGGGAGAAAAGTTTCACATAGAGCTTGGTATAAGGTAGATCCTCAATAAATGTCAATTTCTGATTTGAATAATACTCTATACCAGCTCCATTAAAAGTCCAATTATATCCAACCCAATTTACATAGTTCTCCAGATTTTCCTGGTCCCAACTGCCCCTTGAAACTTGGAGGCTTGCTTGATTAAGAGCCCCAGCCAGCTGTGGCAGCTTCTCCACGGTCAGGACCAGGCTCGGGCATGGCTTTTGATGATGTCCTCTACAGCCAACTAAAGATGAAAACACGCTAGTGGTCTGGTACCCAGTCTCAGAAGTACAGTGCCCCTGGACATGGGGCCAGGCTTCCCCAGTGATTACTAGGAGGGGCTGGCTAACACCACCAGAAGTGAGGGAGTGTTAAGCACTCACAGCTCCTCAGAGTGGCTCCACAGTGAGACTTGAGCTACAATAGTTCAGCCGAGTTACTTGATTGAACTTGTACCAATGAGTGCAGGAAAATAGAAGGATCTGGCAAAGAAATTTCTCTCCCTTTGCACACCACCAACTGTCTTTTCCCAAAACTACAGTGGTTCCCTAAAGCCTGACATAAGAGTGTCCCAGGATCAAGCGACTGGCTATGGATATCTATGAACTGTCCAATCTTGGTGATACAGGGCATTATAGTATTTGCTTCCCTCCTTTCCTGCCCCACTCTCCTTTTCTTCCTGTTCATGCTGTTCTTAGATTTCAAACCAACCTTCACACCTCCTTAAAGGGTTAAAAAGTGAGCATTTCCTCCAAAGGCTGTTTTCTAGGGAATCCCAGTGAAGACTCAACAAACAGCTGGATTGCTGACCTATTCAGTATATACAACAAGAGTGTGAGGCAATAAGGTTGTCTGCCAATACCCAAATGCATAATTCCAGTTGATGAAAACTGCTCAAACAGCCAACCAACCTGAGCCCGTAAAAAAATAATCCAAACTTAAAAGGAATAATATAATCATTTCAAAACAATCCATGAAAAATACCTAGCACAGGTCTGGCACAAACTCAAACTAGGCACTCAGTAAATATTCATTAGGTGGTTTGTTCATTGATTTCCACTGATTTCAGTAAAAACAAAGGACAACTGGGAGGGATATAAAGCACTTATTGTCCTTCATTTTGAGTGTGCACAGTCCGAGACAATTTAAAATCCCCAATGAATTACAATAAATGTTTTCATGTTCAGTACTGGATCACATGGGGGACTCCACGCAGCAACTGTAATATGAGACTATTGATAGAATTTCAAACAACAGAAAAACAGCCTAATCCATGATTATTTGGGTGAGAAACAGCACAGACCACTGGAGAGCAGCACTGAGCCAGACCACAGGTGGCAGCTGTTAGGTGAGAGGCAATTGTGCCAGGGATGAGGCACTGTGATGTAATCCAGGACTTGCTAAACTTCAAACAAGTCATCCATAGTCCACCTGTGCCCCCGCCACCAGTTCTGTGGATGTATTGTGAATATACACTTGAGAGTGTCACATGGGCTATATGGTACTTAGTCCTTTTAACTATAATTAAATCCTCAGTGTTGTAATAAATCAGATCACCTCTAGTTGCTGTATGAAAATAAGATCTGTGTATAATTCTAATTTACCCTAAAATTCTCACAATGCAAGTCACTTGCGTACAAATCCTAATAGTTCAGAATGGGTAACAACTAATTGCATTCTCCTCAAAAATGCTTTAATAACAAAATGAAATAGCTGATTAGTCCAATTCTAAACCTTTATTAAATTTGAAAAACTTCATAAATAATTTCTATCCCTAATAATATGTTTGCTATTTAAAAATAACAGTTCAAATACATCTAATTGCTCACAGTATCTTTCCCCAAAAGACTGGTGAATAATAATTTAATGTTGTAGCATCTGAAACAATAATCCCATGAAGTGTACTATTATTATCATTTAACAGAAAACGAAACTGAGTCTTAGAAGGTGTAATTATTTTGCCTCAAGTCATTCAACATCAGATGTTGAACTAAAGATTTTTGATGCTCTGCCAATTATTATTACCCCATAACAGATTCTGAGCAAAGAAGTCAAATACTGTCCAATTTTTAGTACATTTGATTTTAATCCATTCATTCATCAAATATTTATTTAGCACCTTCTCGCTTTGAGTATTTTTCTGATACATTCCATCTCACATCACATATTTCATACAATTCTCAAATCTGTGCAGTTAACCTGGGAAGTGAGATGAGCAGCTATTACTATCATTATTGTAACTTTTCCTCGAACACTTACTATGTGTTATTAAATAAGTTATATTAGGCTAGTTATCCTAATAACTTAATAAATACCCTAATAAATACCCTAATAATAGCTAGTTAACCTAATCTTAAAAATAAGATTATTAAAATAATCTTTAAACCTTTACAGATCACACAATTACCCCTTTAGAGATGTGAACCAAGGCTCTCAGACTCCAAGCCTATGATCCCATCCATGGCGTATTTTATGGTAGAAAGGTTTAGAAAGCTATTACTTTATTGAAAGTCAAAACTTGAAATAGTAAGAATCAAATCTAAGTCTTTTAGCTCAAGAACTTAATATTTAATTTATAAAAGTTAGATTTTAAAAGTCTCACATTTATGGCTAAAGCCCAAAATGTAAACAGTAGTAAAGAAAACAAAAAGCACTGCTAGGATTAACACAAGATAAGCAGTTACAATCTTTTATCTCAGTTGAAGGAAGAGATGAAGACTCCACTATATCCTTTGCATATGAACTTCATTATTGAAAAGCTGACTCACAGTATAAAACTTTGGAATTAACATTAATTCAAATGCATTCCTTTCAGTGCTTTTCAGTTTCAGGAAGACAGGGTATGCAAGTCAAGGAAGTGGAAAGAACAGATACTGAGTATAGGGATAAAGATCATTTAACTGTCCCCCATTTTCCTGCTTCACTATTTCAGCCATAGTCCACTTATACCACTGTCAATGTCATGAACAATTCTTTTGAATAATGTATTCTTCCAGATATTTTCAAAAAAAGATACGATAATACACAAATATCCCAAAAATAAGATTAATATCACTTCCTTTCTTTGCTTTCATTCCCAAAGTTTAAAGGACTCAGAGTCACTTGCAAGATGGAAACCAAACGCTTTCAATTTTGATGTCATCTTAAAGGGATTCAAAGTAGGTGCTAGGATTCAAAGGCTCCCTTTGAAGCAAAAAAAAAAGAAAACACTCAAGAAGATTGGTTTTTGTCTTGCATTAGTGATCTTTCTTAAAAGTCACTAATGTCTATTTCTCTTTTCAGTCTAGCATATAAGTGTGTGCTGCATAAGGTTCAGAACCATGTCAGGTGCAAAACCTCTTGCAGGGACTTTACCAAATGCCATCATTTACATTTGGAAATGGTAACATTCATAAACAAAGATGAAAATGAAGATAATACCAAAAGTAGGATTTGTTTAAAGTTTTGGGGAAATAATTACCTCTTGATCTACTGAGCATGTTGATGAGGTGCTTCTTTGAGTATATGCCGGTTTCAGTGAAGAATTGGCATAGCTATTCCATTTTAATCAACTAGCCACTAAGCATTTAATGTTATATTTACTAAAATGTTTCCAAGTACCTAGAACATTGGCGTAGGTGGTTTGAACAAGTTTACATATTAATTACGTCCACTATCTCAAGCTGTCCCTCATCCTCCTATCATAGCATATGCTTAGCATAGCTTCTATACTCCTAAAATGACATGTAAGGCCCATTGTGAGCTGACCCCTGCCTCCCTGCCCAGACTCATCCTTCACCATCCCTTTGTCTCCTCAGTTATTTCCTTTTCCCAAGCTAAAACTGCCTGGAGTAACTACTATTTGCATTTAAGGAAATCCATCAGCTCTATTACCCCTGTGCCTGTGCACATGTGCTCCCAGTGCTGTCCCTGTGCTTCTCCTTCCCTGGCCAACTCTGACTCAGTCCACCCAAGGATTAGTTGCCCCTCTGTGTGCCTTCAGAGTAGTAGTCTTTGTGTGTCTCCACCACATGACCCCTCTAAGCTAATATGTATCATGCTCTTACTATGTGTCAGCCAGTTAATCTGAACAACTCTAGGAGGTTGCCACTATTGCCATCTCCATTTATCAGACTTAGCAACTTTAAGTATATTCCTCAAGATCACACAGGTATTAAGGGTCAGACACAGGATTCAAACTCAGGTCTACCTGACTGCAGATCCCTTGCTCTTAACAAATACATTATTTCTAAATGTCATAATGTATTGTGATGCTGGCTACAAATTCACTGTCCTTGTCTTCAACATGATAATTTGTCCATTGGCACATTATGGAGAAAACTTTCCACACCGCATGCCAATAGAATTTTTTTGATTTACAAATAAAATATTTTCAATATACCCATAGTAGTTTCTAATTAATGCTGCTTTGTTTTTCCTAGGAGGTTAGTAACCATCTGATTAACAGTAAAGAATAGAATTCTGCCAAATTACATCATCAAAGTTTACAAGCTGTGGTTTCTACAGTTCACCTTATCCTCTTCTTAACACTTTCTTACCTGGGTCATTACCTTTCTGACTTTCCATTATTCCTAATAGTGTAATGATAATGTTACTGTGATCCTATCTTTATGTGTTTTTAATATCCTAGAATGAAACATGTCTATCTGATTTAGGAGTATTATTCACATGTTACAGCTGGATGTGCTCTTGCATCTTTGTCCCAGTCTTAAGTTTGATTTCCCTCCTTTGTGTCACTTCTATCTTTTCTATTTGCATACCGCTTTCCTTGATGTAAAATGTAGCAATTGGAGTTGAGTCATCCTGCTGTTTTCGCTCAGCTGGTAGCATTTGTCCAGCTTCCTCAGGAGAAAGCCTAAGCCTTTTTGCTCAGTTACTTCTACAAACAAATAAAAAGACCATTTTGTTTGTATTTAGTATTTGGCAAGGTTTGCCCCAATCGTTTTTGGCATTTCTGATACCATTGTTTCAATTCCCAACCACATAAGGTATTCCAAGGGATTAATCCATTCAAAGAACCCAATGTCTCTCAATTGTCTTGTTCAAAACACAGGAAAGGTCATAACTACAAGGTCCAGAGGTGCAGATAACTACTGATTTTTCAGCCTTACCTAAGCTATGCAGACCTCATCCTAGAAGCACCAAAGGCAATATGTGTACAGATTCACTTTATTACTGTTTGTGATGGCTTAGGCTTGATTCTTGGATTCCCATTTCACACCAGAATTTTTTTACCAACATAAATATGCACAGCTCAAAGTCCTCTCTTTTTCAGCAAAGAGAGAAGCAAGCCAATCTATAGAGTTCCCATTGGCCTTAAAATCAGAACACATCAGGAGTGCCTTGTTAGATGAATTTAGCAGCAGGGAAGCCTGCAGCTCATCAGCTTTCTATTCCTCAAAAGTAGGTACTTACTGCAGTCAAGAGGAATTATTCCTGAGTATTTCTGGTCATGGGGATGTTTTCATTACTTTAAAAAAATGTCAGAATAAGACAAAAGTCCTCATATTTGTTTTCCTCTACAGTATTACATTTGATTCAAATGCTCTTTTATCTACTCTGAGGGTTTTAATTAATAAGTGAAAATTATATATTCAAATAAAATTCAAGTTAATAGTATTTTTATTCATTCTATAAACAAACAAACATTTAGACAGTCTACAATGGCTCGGGTGCTATGTTAGGTGTACAGATAGATATGAAACATGTACGTCTCCACCCTCAAGGAGAATACACAGTGGTAAAGAAAGATATATTAATGGAGTATGCTGAAGACTGAATGACAGACTAGAGGAGGGACAGATGTGATCTTCTTGGCAGTGTTCAGGAAGACTTCATAGCAGAAGGAAATGAGGAAAGAGAAGGGAATTCACTGTGATTGGGTACCTAATATGTTCCAGATCCTGATTAAGCACTCAACAAAAGCCATCTTATTTAAACTTCATCACCTTCCTTTTACAAAGACAGTCTTTCCCCTCATTTTTAGATGAGGATAAGGCTCAACATATTACGTATCCTGTCCACATCTTATGAGTGATATTGCTAATATTCAAAATCTGTCTAATTCTAAAATTTTTACTAACTCCCTATATTATTCTGCCTTCTGGGGGTCATTTGAGCTACATGGTAAAGGTAAGTTTACCTTAAAAACTTACCTCAAAAACTAGGTAAGTTTTTGAAGGGTATACATCAAAGGAGTTTTCCAGGCAGAGAAGAAAAAGAAGATAATTCCATGAAGAGGGATCTCTATTTTAAAAAGAAAAGTAATGCAAAATAATATAGAAAAAAAGAGAAACGCTAAGACTAAACTTAAATAATAATAAATTTACCCCATCAATATCTAAATGTGGTAGGTCTACTATGAGTATTGCCATTCTCTCCATGTTGTGCTCTTCTCCATGAGTCCCCTTGCCTATTTGAAATTTTTAGGACCTATCTATAATCTTGATATTTCTAAGGTTAAAATAATAATTAATAATGGGATTTTTTTATGTGCCAAGCACTTTCTAAAATCTGAATATACATTAATTTCTTTATAAGAATCTTATGAGGCAAGTAGCACTGTTACCCCCATTTTAAAGATGAGAAAATTTCAGTATAGGAAATTAGGTAACCTACCCAGGGTCATAGAACTAGGAAGTGGTGGAGCTGTAATGTGAATATAAAAATCTGACTTATTCACTACACAATACTGCCTCCTCAGTTTTAGTCACCAGTAGAAGCAACTTAAGATTCAGATGGTTATCATATGAGATAAGAAATAAAATGTGACAAACATAAAAAATTTGGAAGGCTATATAGATCAGAGTGACTTAGCTCTATCATCTCTCATTTCTCAGCTATGAGAGTTTATTCAAATTATATGTTGCCAAGCAAAAACTACTCATTCTCAAACTGCTCCATTTTTTTCTCCCTTGGAGCTTTGTTTTGTAAAATAATCTTCCCTGATTAAGATGACTATCAACTGCACTCACTTGCTAGAGATATTCAATGTCTGTTAATAGAAATACAATCATAATCATATTCATATGTCAGGCAGTAGAGCATTCCAGCTATCCCAAGCATCCTTTTATTTCTTTGAGTAAGATACATGTCTGTCATCAAGAATTAAATGGCCTAAGGCTCTGCTACTTTTATGGAGGAGTATGCTTGTGATATAAAACTTCCTGCACTCCTGTAGATTACAACTAGAGATTCACAGGGAGAAACAAACAAAATAGAGGAAAAAAAACAAAGGAAAAAACATAACATTCTAGGGCTCTGGAAACTAAACAAAGCAAATGGATTGTACAGGGAAGGTGAAACTTGGAAAAAGCGACTGGCATAGAGTGCCCTGTTTTTGTAGCTTTGCCCTGAGGGCATTCACAGTTATACCAGTGGAGAAGGGTTGCTAAAACTCTAATAGTCACCATGTTTTCTGGCTAGTTGAACCAGAGGAAAGGACATGCACGACTAGGGCAACCAGAGAGTAAGGGGGAATACAGTAAAGAAAAGAGTCAGTGATCAAAGCTGCTGCCCACCACAAGTGGGACAAGGTTTGAAGTTTGAGTCTAATCAAGCTAACTGCTTTTAAAAACAAAACAATACCACTCTGAAAAATAGAGCAGAATCCAGAGGATCCAAAACATGACATGTCCAACATCCAGGAAACTATGCGTAATTATTCTATATTCAAAGAACTAGGAAAATATGACAGTCTCAAGCAAGAAACAAATAAGTATAAGTCAACTGCAAGATGGCCCAGTTGTTGAAATTGTCAAAGATTTTACAGCAGCTATTAGAAATGTGCTCACTGAGGTAAAGGAAAATATGCCTGTAATGGATGAAAAGATAGGAAATTTTAGCTTAGAAATACAAAATAAACCTAATAAAATTTTCGAATTAAAAAATATAACATTTAATTCAATAAAAATGAAAATAACAATCTGATTTAAAAATGAGCAAAAGACCTGAACAGATACCTTATGAAAGTAGATATACAGTTGACAAATAATTATATGAAAATATGCTCCGCATTATATGTCATTAGGAAAATGCAAATGAAAACAACAATGAGGGACTTCCCTGGTGGTCCAGTGGTTAAGACTCTGCACTCCCAGTGCAGGGGGCCCGGGTTCAATCCCTGGTCAGGGAACTAGATCCCACATGCCGCAACTGAAACATCCCACATGCTGCAACTAAAGATCCTGCACACCACAACAAAGATCCTGCACATGGCAACGAAGATCCCACGTGCCGCAACTAAAGACCCAGCACAGCCAAATAGATAAATAAATATTAAAAAAAGAAAAGAAAAGAAAACAACGATGAGATACCACTGCATGCCTACTAGAATAGCCAAAGTGCAAAACACTGACAACACGAAATCATGGTACTGTCACTCACACACCACACACACAAAAGCCAAAAAATAAACTAGATGGAAAAAGTATTAAAATAATCCAAAGGCAAAAGAAAAAGAATGCCCCCCAATAAAATAAGGAAAAAGAGAAAATAATAGACATAAATTCAGGCATATTAATAATTACATTAAATAATAATGTATCCTCCAAGATACTTATCTATTACAAACAAAAATAACAATGGAGAAACCCAGCAGACACTAACTTAATCAAGTGATCATGGTTAATATGATAAGATATATCATCAGCATCATGCACCCCCTGATATGATAGACTGCAAAGGACAAATCACCTCTATAGTATTCTTTCCTAAAATGCATAACCTTAATTTAATAATCAAAACTACAGTGAGATATCAACTCACACCAGTCACAATGGCCATCATCAAAAAGTCTACAAACAATAAATGCTGGAGAGGGTGTGGAGTAAAGGGAACCCTCCTACACTGTTGGTGGGAATATAAATTGGTACAACCACTATGGAAAACAGTATGGAGGTTCCTTAAAAAAACTAAAATAGAACTACCATATGATCCTGCAATCCTACTCCTAGGCATATATCCAGAGAAAACCATAATTCAAAAAGATACATGCACCCTAGTGTTCACTGCAGCACTATTTACAATAGCAAGACATGGAAACAACCTAAATGTCCATTGATAGAGGAATGGATAAAGAAGATGTAGTACATATATATAATAGAATATTACTCAGCCATAAAAAAGAATGAAATAATGCCATTTGCAGCAACATGGATGGACCTAGTGATTATCATACTAAATGAAGTAAGTCAGACACTGGAAGACAAATGTCACATGATATCACTTATATGTGGAATCTAAAAAAAAAAAAATGATACAAATGAACTTATTTACAAAACAGATTCACAGACCTCCAAAACAAACTTATGTTTACCAAAGGGGAAAGGTCAGGGAGAGGAATAAATTAGGATTTGGGGATTAACATATACACACTACTATATATAAAATAGGTAATCAACAAGGACCTATTGTATAGCACAGGAAACTCTGCTCAATATTCTGTAATAACGTATATAGGAAAAGAATCTGAAAAAGAATGGATATATGTATATGTATAACTGAATCACTTTACTGTACACCTGAAACTAACACAATATTGTAAATCAGCTATACTTCAATATAAAATTGAAAAAAAATCAATGTTTGCCTGGAATTGTGCGTGACAGGAGGAATGTCCTGCAATAGGGCAATGGGACGCAAGGAATATTGATTGTGATGGAAATGGTCTGTATCTAACTGTGGAGGTATTTCATGGGTGTAAACAGCTGTCAAAAATGATCAAATTAGATGTAGTATATTTATATAAAGTTGACACAAATTTTTAAAAAGAACTAAGTCTATAAATGTGACATCTAAATCAATTTCTAACCAACGTTTATTTGCGCGCGCACACAGACACACACACACACACACACACACACACACACACACACACACACACACTGGTTAGAGCTATATATCCATACCATCATTCAATTTAATCATTCAACCAATGAGTCTTGTAATGTGGAAAGTACCAAAAAAAAAATCTTGATGATTTATATATTATAAAACTAGGAAGAATGGCACAATCGGAAAGGATGAGGCCTTTTTAAGGCAGCATGCTGAAAGAGGGCAGCTTTTCTTGTCTTTTTCTGTTCAACATCGCAATTGTGATTACAATTATATAATGGTTTCTACCCAATTCAGATAGCTCTCTTTTATTTTAACCATTCTTAATAGATTATGTTAATTCAGAACTGCATAATGTTAACAGATGGATTAGCTGAGAATAAGTAAAAAGCCACACTGTGAAATGAATTATGTACATTTTACCTAGAGTCAACTTAAGCAAACATACCAATTACTATTACAAATAATATATATATATAATATTAACTAATCCTCATGAAAAAAGAACTTATAAAACCATTAATCATTAATGTGTTAAAAGAAAATACCTGACTGTGTTCTCTTTAGTTTATTATTTTGTTTTTGTCTAGATCTTGCCTGTCAGCTATACCCACTGCTTTTTCTTTGTCCTCTGTCCACTTGCCCTGCACGTCTCTACTCTTTGGTGATGGTGGTAGATGATATTATTCTGGCTTTTAGCTGGAAAAAGGACATTCGCCAGGTGGAGAATTACTTGGAAATACTTCCCCCATGTTGCAGATATAATAAACTCCATGATATTTCCATCTGCTTCATCAACCATCCTCCACAGCTACAGTACAGCACGATTGTATATTTAATGATTTCTTGTCTTCTTTGTGAAGACTTTGCAATAACTCTGTTATGCTCTGCCACGTGTTAATACATTGCTCTTTAAAAAGTCCTGGAAAATTATTTTTGAAATGTGAACTTACTCCATTACCCGAGTTTAAAGACCCTGAGTGTCTTTTTCTTGCTGGGTCAGAATCATAAGTATAGTCATACAGTATGAGGAGCAAATTTTTCACCTCATTCTTCAGTTTTTTTCTTACTTCATATATCCCAACTCAAAGTATAAAAGAGAGGCAATAATGAAATAATGGAGTTGTTCCCCGGAGTTGAGTTCTCATCTCTGATTAGTTGACTTGACCTCTTCATATTCTTCTCTGAACTGGAGGTAATAATATCCAATCTTCTTGCCTCACAGTATTCATTAGGATATCAAAATGAAGAAATGAAATTTTGAAAATTTGAAAATATGAGAATATTTAAAATATTATAATTTTTAATTGTATCACTTGGTGTGTTTAGCAGGGGTCACACTACCTAAAATATTAATAGGTAAAATATAGGTATTGCTCATATTTAGCTTTTCTAAAATTACTTAGGAGATAGCATCCATACTCTGCTTATTGTTGACATTATTTTTTAAATGTATACACCCTAAAATGTAACAATTTATCTCGTGTGAATATTCTTTATATGGAAAAGAATATAACTCCTGTTTATCTCATCCACTAAAAGTTGTATTAATTTTTAAAGAATCATACAAAAGAAGTGATTTTGAATAAAAATCCAGGTAGATTTGAATAAGGAGCCTGAATTATGAGAGTTGCCAATTGTGTTATTTAGCTGAGATTTCTGCGATTACATCGTGAGCCAGTCCCATAAAGATCATGTCACTCTGGTGTCACTATCTTAGAGGATTGAGACAGACAGAATGATTTAAATCAATATAATTACTGAACTAGGGTTCAACGAAAGCACGTCTTGTGCCTCTCAGGACATTTTTACTCAGTGCATATTTGAGGAGGAGACGGAGTATGGTCAGCCTTGCTGACAGGCTTGCCTTAGGTTGGCCCTATAACCACTAGTTTTGTTTTGCATTTTCTTTAATTGGTTTAGGGAGGGAGAGAGGAAGGAAGGGGATAAAAACCTTTTTGGTCTTCTTGTCAACAACTGGATTAAGAAGAATTTAAGTAGGAATAATATTTTATGATTAATTTTATTCCATATGATTTTATGGATATATATCTGTATACACTTATATATACAAATATATATCTGTATACACTTGAATAAAAGCCTCCCAGGAAAATCTGCATTCTACTTTCTTCTGCCTTCCACATTCTCTTCCTTTTTTCCCACCCAAATCAATGTTAATGGTAGCATCATGTGGTGGGGACAGCACTGCCCATTGACCTAGAAATGTTTGGATCTAAGTTCCAGTATTACCATTTAATAGATGTGTGATCTTGGGTAAGTCATTTATCCTGTTCAGGTGGTAGAAAAACCACGTTACGTGTGTCAATGTCAAAGATCACTTCTGGTTTTAAACAGAATTAGCTTATTGCTTTTTAATTCATCAACAAGTTGTTATGATTCTCTTCTGTGAATACTGACTTCCCTCTCTTTGTGTCAATTAACACTCCTTATGTTAAAGTTTTTGTGTGTCTTAGGAAATACATTTAAAATACACCTGAGTGCCCAAGGAAGGCTTAACTAAAAAAAAATTTGAAAATTCAATATCCATAGGGAAAAACACTTACTACTGTCATTTAAACTGACACTAAAAATCAGTTTATTGAGATGGAAAATTTGTTGTCTTTTTCAAATATTAAATGTGAATGTATCTGATCAGTGATTTGTTATCAAAAAGCTTAAGGCTCAATGGATATAATAATCTCTCATAATAAATAAAACTTTAGAGACCATAATAAGTCAACAAACCCAACACATCATATATTCTAGAATCCCAACATTATC
Source organism: Delphinapterus leucas (assembly GCF_059928025.1). Lineage (NCBI taxonomy): Eukaryota > Metazoa > Chordata > Mammalia > Artiodactyla > Monodontidae > Delphinapterus > Delphinapterus leucas. The sequence goes on along the minus strand of NC_143140.1, from coordinate 37,050,625 downwards.
TCACAGATTAATAGTTTCTGGAAGTTAGCTCAACAAGCAGATTTGTGAAGTATCATGGAGACTTCTGATGTTCCAGGTCAAGGAACCCTCTTAAGGTAGAGATTTTCTGGGATGTGAAAGCTCTCTATGTGGCTCATTTATAGATTATAGGGCTTTTCTACAGGTTAAAGGTATGTAGTTACCCTGGTAGATGCAAAAGTAGAACATCACATATCACAGTAAAATACTCCAGGTGCCTTGTCATTGTCTCCTGGTTGCCTTTGCCCTGCTTTCCATTTAGTTATCACTGGGATTCTAGAGCTTTTGAACTTGAAAAAAGGTTAGACAGCACACTGCTGGAGCAGTTTGTGAGCATCAGCAGATTCAGCTTGTAATTTCATTGATCTATATGGGCTCACTGTTTGCAAACCAGCTGCTGCACTGTTTCCCCACAGCTACTGATTTCAGTAGCATTGATTTTTTTTCCCCCTTACATTAACATAGCATTACTTCTTTAATGGGCAATAAATGACTAGATGTAAATACAATCAGGGCAGCAACAACAAAAGGAAAATGTCAAACCCATTTTTATTTAAGGAATCCTTTCTATTAATTTTTGCCATAAAAATTATAACACAAATTATTGACAAAAGTAATGCAATTTTGATTTTAGTGCATTTTGTTCGTTTGTAGATATGTGGTGTCTGCCAAGTGGTCTTCTTTTCCTAATGCATTAGTCAAAGCAATACAATAACGGTGCTTTTATGGATATTGTAAATTTGCACCATTACCTTAGTACAACTAAATTCTATTCATGAAAGAAAGCAGAAGGCAGTACACCGGTTTCCGCTTAACTCCACAGAGATTGAAAATGAAGGTATTTTAGATTGTGTCAGATGACTAAAGGACTCCTTTAAGATATTGCTTAATTTCAATAAAAATAGAAAAAAGACTAATCTTTGATATTAAATAACTCAGTCAATATAAAGATATAACCCTTACACATCTTCCTGATGTACATTTAATGTGTGTATCTGTGTGTGTGTGTACACATGCGTGTGCACAGGGTAAGCAGTATTTAGAAATTATTTCTCAGAGATCCTTTATAAGAGTTAAAATCTGTAAACGATAATTGTGGCAGAGGATATAAAAAGCATGCATTTTAAAGTTCATTATGCATAGATATGTTTTAGGTGGTGAAAGACATGAAAAGAACTTAAAAACAGGCTTTCACTTTTTGGTTGTCAATTTAGTTACTTTAAAGAAGCCAAAAAAATAAAAAAAAAAATAAAGAAGCCAACTGCCATTAAGCCCAACCAATAATTTCAATTTGGAAAAAACAAAGTCAACAATGTGTTTTATTTCATAAATGTTAGAATTTCCACTGATTTCCGTTTCTACTGAATATATACAGCCAATCTCTCACATCAAACAGTATCTATTACCAAGCCTATTGTTTTCTTTTTTGTTTGTTTGTTTTGAGATGAGCAAAAATCTTCTGGCAGCAACTTCCTCAGATGCCTTATGCCAGAACTCTAACAAATATGGTTTTGAATTTTAAAGAAAATGGTACTGAATCTAAAGTCTAAAAAAATCGCCTATTTTTAGCTATGCCTTTAAAATATCTCTATTTGCTTTCTCGATAGTTTTCCAGCAGTTTCCAAACTTCACTGAGGTTCAGGGACCATTATATTTCAAATAAGTTGAAATAACTATGTTCAGCAATAATTTTTGTTGGTATTTTGTACATCAGTTTTCTTTTTTTTAAATTCTGTGTTGTAGACAGGTGACAAAAGTATCGAACTGAAGTAAGATTCACCAGAATCAATCATAGAGATGGCAAAAATATCTACAGCAACATCTATAGTACATTCTAGTGTAACCCTTCCATTTTAATGGTTTTATTATTGTTTTATTGTTGTCACTGTTACTTACAAAAACATTTACTCATTTCTTCTACTCTATTATCTTCTTTCAAAATTATGTCATTGTCTATAATTCTCATCGGTGGTCGGAGTCATCCCCAAGCCTGAGGCCTATAAATGAATTTAGCATGAAAAGTACTTTATCCTGACGGTATTGTCCAAAATCTCACTGTCAAACAGTGAACCGCTGCTGAGTCTGTCATTTTGTCTTGGATGATTCTTCTACCCGGTCACCAAGCTACCATATCCACTTCCTGCAATACTTATCCGTTCTGCTACACCTCTTGTGCTAATAAATTTTAAAATATTTATTTACTTTTTTTGTAAATGAACTAAATTCTTCTCATTTCTCTCTTGACCACCAGAAGAAAATCAGGAGAGTGGAGCTTCTTCTCTTTCAGTTCTAAAATTCCAGATTTAGGAAGGAAAGGAATACTTAGAAAAATGAAATCTTTTTCAGATATTTTTTGGAGGCAAGGAATAGATAAATCTTTTTATACAGATACTCTTAGATTCCTTTTTTAGAATTTTATATAATCCATATTTATTTATATTATCTTTAAGCAAATTCCAGCCCAAGGAGTAAGGTCATAATTTATGTGGTCCAGTAAAATGTCCAAAACTTTTCTAATATTTCAACTACAGTAAGCTATATTGATTCTATTATTCAACTAATGTGTAAAGGTATTCAAGATCACACTGAATTCTTTCTGTTACAACTTACTTTGTCTTTAATACTAGACAGACTTATTTCCAAACTGAAATGCCATAAATATAAAATTATACAGAATCTACCAGGCTTTCTGGATTAATTTATTTAACAAAACTACTATTTAGGGCTTCCCTGGTGGCACAGTGGTTGAGAGTCCGCCTGCCGATGCAGGGGACACGAGTTCGTGCCCCGGTCCAGGAGGATCCCACATGTCGTGGAAAGGCTGGGCCCGTGAGCCATGGCCACTGGGCCTGTGCGTCCGGAGCCTGTGCTTCACAACGGGAGAGGCCACAGTGGTGAGAGGCCCACGTACCACAAAAAAACAAAACAAAACAAAACAAAAAACCTACTATTTACCTTAAACTATTTAATGAGCACTAGCTGGAAGTAAGAAATGACCAAGTCATGTCCCCAGGCTCAGAGAGTTTACAATCCAGCAGAGATTACATAAGGATACATAATTCACCCTATTTTTGTATAAAACTTCCTAGAACTGGTAAGATACTTCTTTCACTGTCTACTGTAGCAGAGACAATAGTCTATGGTCCACACACTGTGGATACACAGGAAGACTACATCTCCTAGGTGCATCGTAGCCAGCTGGGGATATGGCCAATAGAATGTAGATGAAAAAGATGAATTTCATTTCCAGGCATGACCCCTAAAATATCTCACATGATCCTTTTCTTTTATGTACTGATTGAACAAATGAAGTGAATCCATCAGAGAATTCCAAGGATATCCCAGAGTGTGATGGAGCCAAGAGAAAGGAGTCTGAGTGAAGAACTTCCCAGGTGAACTTTCTGACTTACAATGGCTTGTGACAGGAGTGGAAAACAAACTTTTATTGTGTTTAGCCTCAGAGATGTCAGGTTTGTGTGTTAACTTCTCTTAATAATTCTCTATGATCACTATCTCCCCTATTGCCCCACGTTGTAATGCAAAGGCATACAAAAGCATTATCAAGGAATGTAGGGTTTGGGGTCCTCATACTAAAAGAGACTCGATTCTTGCCTTTATAAAGTAGCTTATTTCTTCTTGTGGATTTTTCTGACCATGTTTTCCTACTAGGTGATCTCAAGGGTCTCATCCTTCACTGAAAATCATATAACTGTTTCTGACTTTAATTTTGAGTGGTCTCAAAAATGAGATAATCAAGCTTAAAACTTTTAGCTACCATTTATAAAACACTTACCAAGTACCAGACAAAATCTTAATCACTTGCAAACTTCATTAAAACCCTTTAAGGTAGATACTGTCATATCCATTTTATATATGAGGAGATGGAAACTTACAGAACTGAAATAAATTACCAAGTTAGTAAATTCTAGCACAAGTATTTGACCCTAAGTCTATGAATGCTCAAACTATTAATTCTTTTAACCTAGTTAAACAGCATCTTTTATTAGAATGCCTCGAATAATAATATGTGTCAGTATACTATCTTATGATAGTCGTATTGACTTCTGAGGGACCCCTTTTTCGTGAGTATGTTTTATTTTTTGACTATGTTCTTTTTCTCCATACATTCACTTTTATTTTATTTACTGTTTTCTTTATGAGGTAACACTGGTTTATAACATTATACAGGTTTCATGTGTATAGCATTATAATTCAACCTCTGTATATACTACATACAGTGTGTTCACCACCAAAAGTCTGGTTTCCATCCATCACCATACAGTTGACCCCCTCTACTCATTTTTGCCCTCTCCCTACTCTGCTTCCCCTCTGGTAACCACCAATCTGTTCTTTGTATTTGTGTGTTTGTTTTTGTTTTGTTCTGTTTGTTCATTTGTTTTAATTTTGTTTTATAATCCACATAGGAGTGAAATCATAAGGTATTTGTCTTTCTCTGTCTGACTTATTTCACTTAGCATAGTAACCTCAAGGTCCATTCATTTGTTGCAAATGACTAGGTTTTATCTTTTCTATGGTTGAGTAGTATTCCATTATACATATGCACCACATCTTTTATATCCATTCATCTGTCAACAGGTACTTAGGTTGTTTCCATATCTTGGCAATTGTAAATAATGCTACAATAAACATAGGGGTGCATATATCTTTTTGAATAAGTGTTTTTATATTTTTCACATAAATATCCAGAAGTGGAACAGCTGGATCATATGGCAGTTCTATTGTTAGTTTTTTGAGGAATTTCCACACTGTTTTCCATAGTGGCTACACCAACTTATACTGGTGAATAAGGGTTCACCAGTGAATACACGTTCCCTTTTCTCCATATCCTCTCCAGCACTTGTTATTTCTTGTATTTTGATGATACTCATTCTAAGGAGCATGAAATGATATCTCATTGTAGTTTCCATGTGCATTTCCCAAATAATTAGTGATGTTGAACATCTTCTCTTATGTCTGTTGGCCATCTGTATGTCTTCCTTGGGAAAATGTCTAGTCAGATCTTTTTCCCATTTTTAAATTGAGTTGTTTGTTTTGTTGCTGTTGAGCTGTATGAGTTCTTTATATTTTTCGGATATTTACTCCTCCCTGGATAAATGATTTGTGAATATTTTATCCCATTCCATAGGTTGTCTTTTAGTTTTGTTGATGGTTTCCTTTGCTGTGGACAAGCTTTTGAGTTGATGTAGTCCCACTTGTTTATTCTTGTTTTTGTTTCCCTTGCCTGAGGAGACAAGGGAATATCCAGAAAGATACTGTTAAGACCAGCATCAAAGAGTGTACTGCCTATGTTTTCTTCCAGGAGTTTTACGATTTCAGGTCTTACATTCAAGTCTACAATCCATTTTGAGTCAATTTTGTGGTATAAAACATTGGTCTAATTTCATTCTTTTGCATGTAGCTGTCCAGTTTTCACAACACCATTTATTGAAGAGACTATACTTTCTCCATTGTATGTTCTTTGTTCCTTTGTCATAAATTAATTATTCATGTACATGTGGGTTTATTTCTGGGCTCTCAGTTTTGTTCCATTGATCTGTGTGTCTCTTTTTCTGCCAACACCATGCTGTTTTGATAGCTATATTACTATAGTTTTGTTTTGTTTGGTTTTGTTTTTGTGGTACGCGGGCCTCTCACTGTTGTGGCCTCTCCCGCTGTGGAGCACAGGCTCTAGACGTGCAGGCTCAGCGGCCACGGCCCATGGGCCCAGCCGCTCCGCAGCATGTGGGATCCTCCCGGACTGGGGCACGAACCCGCGTCCCCTGCATCGGCAGGCGGACTCCCAACCACTGCGCCACCAGGGAAGCCCTCATTACTACAGTTTTGTAGTATAATTTAAAATCAGGGATTATGATAACTCCGGCTTTGTTCTTTTTTCTCAGGATTGCTTTGGCTATTCAGGATCTTTTGTGGTTCCATACAAATGTTAGGATTTTCTGTTCTATTTGTGTGAAAAAATATCATTGGGATTTTGATAGGGATTGCATTGAATCTATAGATTGCTTTACGTAGTCTGGACATTTTTAATATGTTTATTCTTCCAATCCATGAGCATAGAATATCTTTCCATTTCTTTGTGTCCTCGATTTCTTTCAACATCTTATAGTTTTCAGCATACAGATCTTTCACCTCCTTGGTTAAATTTATTCCTAGGTATCTCATTCTTTCTATTGCAATTGTAACTGAGATTGTTTTCTTAATTTCTATTTCTACTAGTTTGTTGTTAGCTTACAGAAACCCAACAGATTTTTGTATATTGATTTTGTACCCTGTAACTGTACTGTATTTTATTCTAACCTTTTTTTGGTGGAGTATTTAGGGTTTTCTATACATAAAATTATGTCATCCACAAATAGTGACAATTTTACTTCTTTCTTTCCAATTTGAATAACTTTTATTTCTTTATCTTGACTAATTGCTTTAGCTAGGAATTCCAATTCTATGTTGAATAAGAGTAACAAAAGTTGGCATCCTTGTCTTGTACCTGATATTAGAGGAATAGCTTTCAGTTTTTCACCATTGAGTATTATGTTAGCTATGGGTCTGTCACACATGGCCTTTATTATGTTGCTGTACATTCATTCTATACCTATTTTATTGAGCATTTTTATCATAAGTGGGTGTTGAATCTTGCCAAATGCTTTTTCTGCATCTATTGTGATGATATGCCTTTATGTTTCATTTTATTAATGTGTTATATCACTTTGATTGAATTGCAGATGTTGAACTATCTTTGCATTCATGGAATAAATCCCAATGGATCATGGTGTATGATTCCTTTAAAGTGCCGTTGTATACAGTTTGCTAATATATTGTTAAAGAGTTTTACATCTATGTTCATCAGAGATGTTGGTCTGTAATTTTCTTTTTTGTGTTGTCTTTGTCTGGTTTTGATATAAGGGTAATGTTGATGTAATCATAAGATGAGTCAGGAAGCATTCCCGCCTCTTCAATTTTTTGGAAGAGTTTGAGAAGGATAGGCGCTAAATCTTCCTTGATTGTTCGTTATAATTCAGCTTGAAAGCCATCTCATCCCGGACTTTTGTTTTTTGGCAGGTTTTTGATTACTGTTTAAATCTCCTTACTAGTGATCAGTCTATTCAGATTTTCTATTTCTTCATGATTCAGTCTTGGAAGGTTGTATGATTCTAAGAATTTATCCATTTCTTCTAGGTTATCTAATTTGTTCATAGTATCTCTTATAATTCTTTGATTTTTGTGTTATCCATTGTAATTTTTCCTCTTTTGTTTCTAATTTTATTTATCTCAATCTTCATTTTATTTATTTCAATCTTCTCTTTTTTTCTTAGTAGTCTAGCTAAAAGTTGTCAATCTTGTTTTTCTTTTCAAAGAGCTAGCTGTTAGCTTCATTGATCTTCTCTATTGTCTTTTTAGTCTCTGTTTCACTTATTTCCACTCTGATTTTTATTATATCCTTCCTTTCACTGATTTTGGGCTTCATTTGCTCTTCTTTTTCTAGTTTCTTTCAGTATAATGTTAGATTGTTTAGTTGAGATTTTTCCTGTTTCTTGAGGAAGAAGACCTCTATTGTTATAACCTTCCCTCTTAGTACTAATTTTGCTGCATCCCATAGATTTTGGCATGTCATATTTTAATTCTCATTTGTCTTCTCTATTTTTTATTTCTCTTTTGACTTCTCCTTGACCCAACAGTTGTTCAGTAGCATGATGTTTAGTCTTCTCATATTTGTGATTTTTCCCAGCTTTCTTCTTATAGTTGATTTCTAGTTTCATGCCATTGTAGTTGAAAAAGATGTTTGATATTATTTCAATCTTCTTAAATTTACTGAGACTGGTTTTGTGTCCCAACATATGGTCTATCATTGAGACTGTTCCTTTTGCATTGAGAAGAATGTGTATTCTGCTGCATTTGGATGGAGTGTTCTTCATAAATTTATTAAGTCAATCTGGTCTAATGTTTGATTTAAGACTGATGTTTCCTTATTGACTTTCTGTCTGGATGATCTATCCATTAATATAAGTGAGGTGTTAAAGTCCCTACTATTATTGTTTTGATGTTAATTTCTCTTTTAAGTCCGTTAATACTTACTTTATATATTTTGGTGCTCCTATGTTAGGTGCACATATATTAATAAGTGTTATGTCTTTTTGATTGATTATTCCCTTTATCAATATATAATGTCCATCTTTGTCTCTTGTTACCTTTTTTGGCTTGAAGTCTATTTTGTTTAATATAAGTATGGCTACCCTTGTTTTCTTTTGTCTGCCATTTGCTGCGAGTATCACCTCCCATTCCTTCTTTCTTCACTTTTAAAATGAAGATTCTATTTAAATAATTTCTAGATTTCTACCTTTAAGCTTGCTGATTCTCTCTGATTTTATATGGTCTGCACCATTTTCAATGCTTTCTATTGCATTCTTCATCTCATCTATTGATTTCTTCAGCTCTAGAATTTCTGTTTGATTCTTTCTTAGAGTTTCAACCGCTTTGGTAACATACCACTTTTGTTCATTAATTTTATTCCTGAGCTCATTGAACTGCCTTTCTGAGTTTCCTCATAGCTTGTCGAATTCCTTCATGACAGTTAATTTGAATTCTCTAACTATTAGATCACAGACTTGGCTTCTGGAGAATTGTATTTTTTTTTCTTTTTGTGATACCATGTTACCATGGTTTTTCATGGTGCTTAATGATTTATTCCTCTGGTGGCTCATTTGAAATAGTGAACACATTTCTTATTTAGGTAAAACTTTTTTTTTACTTTGATCCTAATTCAACAGGTTGGTACTTAGAGGCTTTTCTTTTGTTTTTCAGTAGGTGGCACTATAGCACAGTTTTTGGTTTCTCTTACCTGAGCTGCCTCTGGCTACACTTGAGAAGTGTCACTTTCCAACCTCTGCCAGAGGTGTCACTGGTGGTGCCCTTGTTGTCTCTGTTTGTGCCTCACAGTTATCTTGCTGCTACCAGGGTCACTGCTGACACGAGTATCACTGCTGGGGACAGTGAGATGGACTACGCTGTATCCAAGTTCTCCTTGGTTGTGGGCACTGCTACTACAGTGGGGTGATGGGGATAATGGCGGGGGTTCAGGATCAAAGGTGTCTCCACTGCTTCTGGAGTTGTCAGGTTTGTGGGCACCACCACCACGGGCAGGGGCCAGAGTCACAGGAGTGCCAAGGCTGGAGGGACCAGGGTCTCGGACCCTGTTGCTGCTGCTGCCCAGTTCTCTGTGGGCACAGGTGACAGAATCATAGGCTCTGCCTCCACTGTTCCTTCATTTTGCCTTCTCTGAAGTCCACCCACCTTCAGATGTATAGACATGCAAATCTCTCTGTTGTCCTGGTGTACTGGGCAGGGGAACCTTTGTTGAGTTATAGATGTCTTACTAGTTGTAGATTGAAAGAGTGAAGGAAAGGAAGCTTCTCACACCACCATGATGCTGACATCACTCTCCTTGACCATGTTCTAGATAGATGAGTTTCCCATACAGCTAAATTCCAGAAAGGTGAGATGTATTTTCTTATAACAGATTAAAAATAATCTTTTACCTAATATATATGGATATAACTTTTTATACTTAAAACATTTTTATTATAGAAAATTTTAAATATAAACAAAAGTAAAGAATATATTTCAGAAACTTCAAATTATTTCATATGTAAATGGCAGAATAGATAATATCTTTTAGATATCTCTAAAAGACAATAAAGCTTAACATACATATATACATATATATAAAATTGTGATACTATTATCATACTTTAAAAAGATTAAAATAATTTGGGTAAGAATTCTCAAAAGAGAATTCATGTATTTGCTAAATAACATATATTGAGTATATATCATGTTCCAGGCCTACCTGAACATCTTTAAGCCTCAACCAATAAATTTTTTGTGCATGTGTGAAGAAATTTCTCTGTAGTAATAATTGGCAGAAGTGGGATTTCATGATTTCAAAGTTATCCAGTTACAGACACAAGCAAAGGATGCCCTTTAGAAAAGATAAGTCTCCTAGCTGGAATTCACTTTGAGTCTCTGAAACCTCTTACATGGTTAGGGTCTATCCCATAAATTTAAACACCTATAATTCTACATCCAAATTACATAGCTATTTCTTTTTTTTTTCTTTCTAGCAGCCTCTAAGCTGGCTGTTATTTTAAAGTTTTTTTTAAAATTTGTGTTAATTGTTGTGAATTTTATATCTGTGCCATTAAACATTTACACTTCAAATTATTATCAATAACATTCCTATTATTGCAGTTATTTACAACTTGCTTGTTTACAATCTCTGTATTATCCAGGATGCAACAGAATTAACCTACTCCAAGTTATTAAATTTTTCCTTCTTATCAATGTTAACGTTCTAGGACTGAAAACAAGGACTTAGAAGATAGCTACTAATTGCCAGGATTCAATCCTCAAGTATGTTAATAATTCCTAGAAAGTATGGTCTGGCTTATGAACTGGAAGTCAGGTTGTGATCAGTTTCTGGCACCCTGACTCTGTCTTGTGTATCATTTACTGCATATGTGCCTCACTCTCCTTGTTGTTAGAAGGGGGGTAACAAGATAATAATACACATCCCTGTGTTCCACACAAAAATATTGTAAGAATTAATACTCAGAAAGAACTTCTGAGCTTAGTGAGAAAAGGCACTTTAGAATATAAACACCATTCAATTATTCTTATCACTGTGAGCTAGAAAAATGCTAGGAAGAAATAGCATGATTATTGTGGCATGCATTAAGCCAAATAAGAGAGCAGACTAGTGGGGAATCCCATCAAAGATAAAAATTACTTTGACCAATCCTTCCTTCCCTCTAGCCACTGAAAGAAATTATTTTTATAGCCATGTTTAAATGATACCCTAACTTCCTTTCATTTTACTTAAAATCTGTGATACAGGAATTGTGCTTAAATGAAATTTCCATCAGCTTTTACATATTAAAAAAAGCAAATACATTTTAATGCACATGTTGAACATTAAATCATTTTCTGCTGCAGTTATTGCAAGTAAATAGTAATTGTGAAAGCGATTCTTTTTGATGAAACAAAATGAAAGTAGACTGCTAATGTTCACCTCAGATTTTCTCATCATTTCATTAACTGTTCAACTAGGAAAGATATTTTTATAATGATGGGCAAGAAAATCATACTCATCAATATGTATCCATATTCATATGTTGGTACACTAACTCTGGAACCTTAAGATAAGAGCACAGAAATATGTGAAATGCATATGCCCCTTGAAATGATTTGTGAGAACTATTTTATTTGTTCAACAACTGTCTCTTCATTCACAGTATTCAGACACCAAATTCATTAAGAAATATAACAAAATTTAAATAAGAATTAGTTTGCTTTTCCACAGACTTGTCTTTTAAGAAAACAGGAATTTGACAGACAAAAATTAGTGGAGCAGATTAGACTCCTTGTGTACTAGCTACAAACTTCTGTTCTACTTTTGTATCAACTGTAAACTCAAAACCTGTCCCTCCCCATTTACTCTTTGGATCTTTATAAAATATTTTTCTTTACATTCAACTCTTTTACTTTTCTACATATGGCTTGCCCCAAACCTTAAAGTAATTATGCAGTTTAAGACACTGCGAAACTGTAAAGATTCAGCCTGTTTCAAGCAAGAATAATAAAGCAGCAAAGCTTTGAAAAGACAGGAAGCTGAGAATGCTACTGCTGAGCTTGCATTGCCCCCTATGGTTGCTCTCTGACAGCTACGGAGGAAGAGAAGCAACATGCTCTGTCCTCTCGGTGTACAGCAGCATCTGGGTACTACACTTTGAGCTTCAGCTCAGTTCTGAATAAACACCTTATAGCATGAGATCATCGATCCAGATGCTAATATTTTGGAAATGTATATGCTTTATATCAACTCTTATTAATGCAGTAAATTAACAACATTTCACTGACTTAGTCACTTTAGTACACATTGTCAACATTACACAAATTTTCAAATTATGGTAGTGAAAATTCTTTCATATAACAAACATTTTGATAGTTACTTTCAAGTATGTAGCTCTCTGAGGAAGACACTTCTTTTTTTCTGAACTCCAATTTTACGTCTTGTCAGTTTGGTACCATCTAGCACTGAGTCTCAAGTTTAAGTTGTGTACACATCTATATTTTTACTTCCAAACTAGATGGTGAGTTCAGTGAAAGCAGGGGCTGTGCCCCATGTCACTGTATACCCACACAGTGATAGCGAGTGCTGCTATCAAGAAAAGCTGCTCCACTCCCTAACACCATACACAAAAATAAGCTCAAAATGAATTAAAGACCTAAATGTAAGGCCAGAAACTATCAAACTCTTAGAGGAAAACATAGGCAGAACACTCTATGACATAAATCACAGCAAGATCCTTTTTGACCCACCTCCTAGAGAAATGGAAATAAAAACAAAAATAAACAAATGGGACCTAATGAAACTTCAAAGCTTTTGCACAGCAAAGGAAACAAGAGCAAAAAGACAACCCTCAGAATGGGAGAAAATATTTGCAAATGAAGCAACTGACAAAGGATTAATCTCCAAAATTTTTAAGCAGCTCATGCAGCTCAATAACAAACAACCCAATCTAAAAATGGGCAGAAGACCTAAATAGACATTTCTCAAAAGAAGATATACAGACTGCCAACAAACACATGAATGCTCAACATCACTAATCATTAGAGAAATGCAAATCAAAACTACAATGAGATATCATCTCACACCAGTCAGAATGGCCATCATCAAAAAATCTAGAAACAATAAATGCTGGAGAGGGTGTGGAGAAAAGGAAACACTCTTGCATTGCTGGTGGGAATATGAATTGGTACAGCCACTATGGAGAACAGTATGGAGGTTCCTTAAAAAACTAAAAATAGAACAACCGTACAACCCAGCAATCCCACTACTGGGCATATACCCTGAGAAAACCATAATTCAAAAAGAGTCATGTACCAAAATGTTCATTGTGGCTCTATTTACAATAGCCTGGAGATGGAAACAACCTAAGTGTCCATGATCGGATGAATGGATAAAGAAGATGTAGCACATATATACAATGGAATATTACTCAGCCATAAAAAGAAACGAAATTGAGCTATTTGTAATGAGGTGGATAGACCTAGAGTCTGTCATACAGAGTGAAGTAAGTCAGAAAGAGAAAGACAAATACCATATGCTAACATATATATACTGAATTTAAGAAAAAAAAATGTCATGAAGAACCTAGGTGTAAGACAGGAATAAAGATACAGACCTACTAGAGAATGGACTTGAGGATATGGGGAGGTGGAAGGGTAAGCTGGGATGAAGTGAGAAAGAGGCATGGACATATATACACTACCAAACGTAAAATATATAGCTAGTGGGAAGCAGCCACATAGCACAGGGAGATCAGCTCAGTACTTTGTGACCGCCTGGAGCGGCGGGATAGGGAGGGTGGGAGGGAGGGAGACGCAAGAGGGAAGAGATATGGGAACATATATGTATATGTATAACTGATTCACTTTGTTATAAAGCAGAAACTAACACACCACTGTAAAGCAATTATACTCTAATAAAGATGTAAAAAAAAAAAAAAAAAAAGCAGATCACAACCTTCCATGGGAGTTTGCTCCCAGTTATTCAGCTTTAATTAGGAGAAAACGGTTTGATTTACCCACAATCATCTTCTCTCATTCTCCTTGTTCTAGTTCCTAGAGAATAGACAGGACAGAGTTTCCTCTAAATTACATCCTTTGGATTTGCATTCCTGCTTGTACCAAAATAAACACCATGCTATGGGAAAATTAATTTTAAAAAAAGCTGCTCTATCAAGTGAAGATTATTGATATGTTTGTTTGAATTTATTTTATTACTAATTTAATTGTCTTAGGTCCAGTTCCCTAGAAACAGAGCATAAGAAAGTAAATTGGATGCATGAGTTGTACTAAGGGCATGATTTTTAGGCAAAGCTTGCAAAGGAGGGAGAAAAACAAGAGAAGAAAAAACTGAGGAAAGATGTGGTCTCAGGTAAAATCTAGCCTTGGCCTGATCCTCAACATGGGTGGAATGGGAGTCTGAAGCATAAATTGCACTGCAAAGATGCTCCTCCTTGAGACAAGAGAGCCAGCCTTTTGTACCCCTTATTTTTGGGGCCATTAGCTGCGGCCACCCCTGGATAGTGGCAGGTGTGTAACCTGCTGGGTGAGGCAGTAACCTCAACTGAGGGCAACTCTCCAGAGAAAGGGGCAGCTGTGAGCTGTGAGTGGCCAATACTCCTTGCAAACGGGGGACAATACAAGGGCCAGACCAGTAAAGGGAATCTGGGCTGAGCATCTACAGCATCCATTTCATTGCTCTCCTTTCTTACATAAGATTTACTCCCATCCAGGCACAGATTCTCCAGGATTCTGTGGTCACAATTCTTGAGGAAACTTAGTAGCTGCCGCAGTTGGTCTTATGGCAAAAACTAGTACTCATCTCCCTCTTCTATCACCCTTTCTATATTCCTCTCTCTCTCTAGCACTTCCACTGGACTTGGTAGCTTACCTAGTGGAGTAACACAGAGCCTCATCCCTGAGGGTTGAACCCCTGTTACAAGGACATCATAAGGAAGGTCGTGGTTGCTGTACTTGCCCATTCACAGTTACAAATGAGCATGAGAGGACCTAGATACCTCCCTCCCCCACCCTAGGGAATCAAATAAGTGCCAAACACGTTCTTTCCTGCTCCTAGATGTCCTGACTCCCAAAGAAGACAAGGGTCAATTACTCTTGCTCTGTGTTTACTGGTCTACTGCCACTAGGTGCCCAAAACAACCAGGTAGCAGTTGTACCTTTCCATTTACTAGGAATCTTACTGTGTCGACAGGTGAAGGACCCCATCTGGAAAGCCAGCTCCTCTAGACATACAGAGCTTAAGGTTTCAGGGTCAAGAAGCACAAATTCCCCAAGCAGGTCAATGGAAATGATAGTGAGTGGGACCACTCCTTCTTTCACCCCTTAGTTCCCAAAGCCATATGTATTAGTTTTCTAGGACAACAGTTTCTGGATGGTACAGTAGGTGATTAGATCAATCGTTCCCATGGTCATGTGCCCACTTCTCTACCTTCTTTGCAAAAAAAAAAAAAAATCTCTTAGTGTGAGATGTTATTACACAGGACTTCATGCCAGTAAATCAAACACTCCATGAGCAACTGGAGTATGATATTGGTCAAAGTCCTGTGGGCAAGAAATGTGAACCCATACAAGTCAGTCCTGGTCAGGATAAAGTCTGCCTCTTTCAAGATAGAAAGAGTCCCATTAAAAAATGGTAGCCAGGGCTTCCCTGGTGGCGCAGTGGTTGAGAATCCACCTGTCGATGCAGGGGACACGGGTTCGTGCCCCGGTCCGGGAAGATCCCACATGCTGCAGAGCGGCTAGGCCCGTGAGCCATGGCCACTGAGCCTGCGTGACCGGAGCCTGTGCTCCACAATGGGAGAGGCCACAACAGTGAGAGGCCCGCGTACCGCAAAAAAAAAAAAAAAAAAAAAAAAAAAAAATGGCAGCCAGTAGCTGACTGGTCTCCTTACAGGATGGTATCATATGACACATTCAGCACTAATCTCTGTTGTTGACAGCTCAGGCATTCAGGAGCAGCAATTGGCTAGACAGATCTTGGTGAGACAGAGAACATGTTCTTGGGCATATACATAGATTCCATCTCTGCCACCATGGGCCCTCTATTCACATGCCCATGATGCCATCATTGTCATGATCAGGGAGAGAGGCTGACTGATAATAAGTGGCCAAGTCATCCTGTCCATTTGGTTATTTAGTAATTTTTCTATAAAGGTTCCACACTGGTGTACAATAAAAAGAGCTTCCTGTTTCCTTTCCGCTCCATCTACATATCTCCTTCCAGACATCTTTATTTAACCTTGATCTCACACTATTGCTCCTTCTAGATCCCTTGGCTAACCATCTAAATTATTTATCACTGTCTATGAATTGATGAATATTATTACTTCAAACCATATCTCTCTTTACACAATAACTAGGATCTCTGCCCAAAGCCCTTCCACTGGTAGGTTTCCCTTCCTTCATCATTGTCTTTCAAAGCCACTCTTGAGTGGAAGTATAATGCATCAGCTATTCATTTTAGGGTTGCACCAACATATTGACTTATCTGTGAACCAAGCTCAGATTTTGTATTCCCCTCTGTCACCTACTCACCGGAAACCCCTATGAGGTCTGTCACAGGATGTCTTCCCATAGACGTAGACTCAGTTCTAGTATTTAGAATACTGGTGTTTTGTAACAGTCCCCTTGAGATCAACACCTATGAAAGGGAGAAGAAGAAAGCAGGATTGGAAAGAAGTCAAGTTCTAAAGCAGCCTTTGCCAACTCCATGGAGATGTCTGGATAAATAAATACCTCTCACAGATACCTAAACTGACCCTTCAGAATCAGCCTGAGTTAGGCCAAAGTGACCACACCTTTATATCTGCATTGATTGGTAAGAGACATGACAATGAGGGAGGCAGCTTTATGCAGCTGAAGCAATCCCTGGAAGATATGAAAGCTGAAGAGTATCCTTTCACAGCACCCCTGCAAGATGGGGCATTGAGCCCTCCATTGAAGAGGGTTCTGAGAAGTTCATCACAGTGTCCATCAAAAAGCCATTGGTAATAAGCTGAGGCAAGGTTGCTGACACAACAGTGATAGGTAACAGGGAGTTCTGGCTACCTTGTTTGTTCAGCTCTCAGGAGCCCTCTGGACCTGCTTGAGCTTACATATCCTGGATATGTCACTCCCATCTTATAATGGGTTGATGCTGGGTGGGCCAACCCTACCCAATCTTATGTCTTGGTAGTCTGACATAACCCAGCTCATGATGAAAAATTCTTGCTGCATGGTCACTTGAGATCCCACTGTTAGATGCTTCATCTCTAGGAGGGCCCACTAGCATGCCAGTATCTGTTTGTAGAATGGTATATAGTTCTTTGCTGCATATAGCATGTCCTTGCTCCAGAAGTTCAGGAGTCGAAGTTGCAGCTCTTCTATTAGGGCTTGACAGAATCTCCATATAGCATGATTTTCTACCATAAAATGGTATTTACGGAGTATGTATGAAGTATACATGAGGTCTTCCTGGCTATATGGCTAGTAGCGGGCTACTTGAACCACAGCTGGACCACCTGCCAAGTCATTTTTTGCTCTAGACCTTTTTAAAATCTAGCAGCTTCTAGGTCATATGAGGCATGGGTTAGAGCAATATTCCCAATTGAAGAATATTCTGCCTGAAGAGGTCTGCCAAGAGATATGATTCTTAGTAGAAGGAGATGCCAGGTGCAATAACTTGTCCTTTACCTGGGAGGGGATGTCCTGCCATGACCTTGACCATAGGACCACTCCCCTACCAAAAAAACCAAAAACTGTACCACTGAGGCAGCTTCTGAATATTAGTAGAGTCTATCTTCCACCCTGTGTTACTTTGGAGATGTGCCTGCATGTCCTAGGCCACTGAACCCCCGCCCCTCTGAATCATGCCATCGCTAAGTATTTGTGAGGTTTATCCTCCACCCTCTGGAGCACACATGTTTTACCAAGGAACCAATAATTATCGCCACTTCTGGTTCAACAATATATTGAACCAACATGATATTCTGTGGAATATCCATTCTTGATCCATTCTTGATCTCATATATGATATTCTGTGGGATATCCAGATGACCCAAGCCCAAATGAAATATAAGACAATTTCAATATACGAAATATATTATGCGACATTTAAGACAGCTCCAAGGACAGTAAGTGTATATTGTCTGTCCCAAGTCAGTGTTAACTGCTTCTGATCTTCTTTTATACGCATGGAAAAGAATGTATGCCAAATCTCAATAGCCACATATCCAAAACTGTGTTAATCTGCTCAACTAAAGATATCATATCTGACACAGCTGTCACAATTGGGATTGCCACTGGTTAACTTTATGGTTAATTCACTGTCATCTTTTATGAAACATCTGATTTTACATGGATCAGATAGATGAATTAAATGAACATATAATGGTACCACAATCCTTACAACTTTAAGGCTTTGAGAATAGATCTAATCTCTTCCATTTCCCTGTGGATACAATATTATTTTCGATTATTTATATTGGCTGAGATGGGGTTAGTGGGGCAGTTTCGTGGACTTTCACTTTCACTGAAGTTGTTCCTACTAAACTACTCACAGAACTATAAGAGAGTTCTGCCAACTGCTAAGTATGTCCATTATGATTATATGATTATATACATCCTAGGCTGAGATTAAGCTTTACTCTTGAGTTCTGTGACTCATAATTAAGTCCTATGCTTGGTCTTCAATCTGTCTGCCCTCCAGCTGCAAGAGTTGAAGGTTCTTTTAAAAGCTGCCAAAGAGGTTCTATCACTCTCATACTTGGCTTTAAATTAGTGACTGATTGCCTTGGGCCTGTTATTTCATCTCTTCAAAGCACCAGTGGTATTCAGAAATAGCCTCCCAATTCCACAGTCTTTATAATTTATATTTCTCTTGTACCTCTGAAATGCCAGAGATATTGCACAAGCCAGTTCATCTCCTTCTTCCCATATCCTATCCCAGTTGACCTCAGTGACAGCTGTAGCAATTGCACTGTGTTACATGCCAGAGCTATGCAAACTCCATCTACCTACCACCAGTGATGAGGTATTTGTTACAAGCCAGACTTCATGATTCTAACTCCAGAATCTCATTCTTAGAGTCTGCTTCCTTAGACCACCTTTGGCACCATCTTTGGTCAGTTTCCTTGATAACAGAGCCCAATCCAGAGTTTCAGATGGAAGAGGAAGATCTCTTCAAGAATAGTTATAAGATGCTGGGCATATACCCAGAGAAAACCATAATTCAAAAAGACACACGCACCCTAATGTTCATTGCAGCACTATTTACAATAGCCAGGTCATGGAAGCAACCTCAATGCCCATCAACAGAAGAATGGATAAAGAAGATATGGTACATATATACAATGGACTATTACTCAGCCATAAAAAGGAATGAAACTGGGTCATTTGTAGAGACGTGGATGCATCTAGAGACTGTCATACAGAGTGGAGTAAGTCAGAAAGAGAAAAACAAATATCGCATATTAACGCATATATGTGGAACCTAGAAAATGGTACAGATGAACCAGTTTGCAGAGCAGAAATTGAGACACTGAAGTAGAGAAAAAAACTATGGACACCAAGGGGGGAAAGCGTCGGGGGGAGTGGTGGTGTGATTAATTGGGAGATTGTGACTGACATGTATACACTGATGTGTATAAAATGGATGACTAATAAGAACCTGCTGTATAAAAAAATAAATAAAATTAAATGAAAAAACAAAAAAAGAATAGGTATAAGGGTGGGAGTGAAGCAGTAAAAGGAAGGAGAAAGAGCTCATCAGGAATGTGGTCTCAGCATTGGCATCAGTAATATTTTTTGGATATGTCTATTCAGACAAGGAAAACAAAAGCAAAAGTAAACAAATGGGACTACATCAAACTTTTTAAAAAAGCTTTTGCACAGCAAAGGAACTTCTAAACAAAATGAAAAGGCCACCTACTGAATAGGAGAAAGTATTTTCAAATGATATATCCAATAAAGGGTTACTATCCAAAATATCACACTTTTCAGAATAAATATCATCCAAAAGACAACAAATAACAAGTGTTGGTGAGGATGTGGAGAAAAGGTAACCCTTTATACACTAGATGAGAATATAAAGCAGTGCAGCCACTATGGAAAGCAGTATGGATATTCCTCAAAAAAATTAAAAATAGAACTACCATATGATCCAGCACTTCCACTCCTGGGTATTTATCCGAAGAAAACAAAAACACCAATTTGAAAAGATATGTGCACCGCTATGTTCATTGCAGCATTATTTATAATAGCCAAGATATGGTAACAGTCTAAGTGTTCATCAATAGAAAAATGGATAAAGAAGATATGGTATATACATGTATATACAAAGTAATATTAGCCATAAAAAGATAATGAAATCTTGCCATTTCCAACAACATGGATGGACCTAGAAGTGAAATTAGCGATTATGTGAAATAAGCCAGACAGAGAAAGACAAATGCTGTATGATCTCACTTACTGTGGAATCTTAAAAAAAAAAACCAAAAAAACAAATGAATAAACATAGCAAAACAGAAACAGAGTTATAGATACAGAGAACAAACAGTTGCCAGAAGGGAGGGAAGTGGGGGAGGAAAGAAATAGGTGAGGGAGATTAAGAGGTACAAACTTCCAGTTGCAAAATAAATGAGTCAAGAATATGAAATGTACAGTGCGGGGAATATAGTCAATAAGTATGTAATACCTTTGTATGGTGACAGATCGTAACTAGGCTTATTGTGATGATCATTTTGAAATGTATAGAAATATTGAATCACTATGTTATGCAAAAGGAACTAACATAGTGCTGTAGATCAATTATACTTCAAAAACAGACAAACAAACTCAGAAGAAGAAATCAGACTTGTTACCAGAGAGGGCATGAGGGAGGGAGAATTGGACGAATGCAGTCAAAAGGTACAAACTTCCAGTTATAAGATAAATAAGTTCTAGGGATGTAATGTACAAATGATAAATATAATTAACACTGCTGTGAGTTATATATGAAAGTTTTCAAGAGAGCAACTCCTAAGAGTTCTCATCACCAGGAAATTGTTTTTCTATTTTTTTAAATTTTGTATCTATATGAGATGATAGATGTTCACTAAACTTATGACAATCATGTCATGATGTATGTAAGTAAAATCATTATGCTGTATACCTTAAATGTATACAGTGCTGCATGTCAATTATATCTCAATAAAACTGAAAGAAAAATAAAAAAAGAATGTGGTCTCAGGTAAAGTCTAGCCTTGGGCTGATACAGGCAGATTGCAAGGAGTCTGAAATATAAATCTCACCACAGTGTTGTCTCCCTTTGAGTCAATGAAGCTCGACTTCTGTACTCCTGTATCAGTCAGGCATAGTCTAAATGCCATTCCTGAAGTGGGGTAAGGAGTGTCACAGCCCACTGGCTAGACTGCTTCCATCAGCCAAGGGCATTTTGTAATAGGGAAGAACAAATCTGACTCCATATTGGATCTGTTTCTTTTACTTTAACCTTTGTATTCTATTGCTTTTGCTATAAGTTAATCACTAAAGGGATGTTGCCTATAGCTTAAAGTATACAAAATGGCCCATCTCCAGGAACCTTGCCTCCCATGCCTGAGCTGTAAGTTAAAATAACTCTGTTTAGCTCACAGAAAACATCCTGACCAGGCCCATCTGTGAACGGCTGCAGGAAAGAAGAAATTAACACATCCCCTTTGGAGTCTGGCCAGAATCAGGAAATATTTGCAACAACTTACTGCCTTTTTTTCCCCTTTACCTCCTTATCTCTCCCTCCATTCTGTGAAAGAAACTAGCATCCAAACCCAGGTGAGAAGGTTCTTTTAGACACTAGCCCACCATCTTCTCGGTCTTCAGGCTTTTTAAATAAATTTACTATTCCTTGCCCCAACAACTCATCTCTTGGTTTATTGGTCTGCCGTGCAGCAGGCAGTATGAGCTAGGACTAGATAACAATTTCTCAGGGTACAGGAGGTAGGGGATGGGGGCTAGGAGGTGGGAGTGGGTTGAGAGCTGTGATATATTTGTAGCCAACACTGCTAGCAGCTGGGGTATGGATGCAAAAGCCCAGGGAAGGAGATCTAGGCAGGGACCATAGATTCTACTAAGCTAAAAAAATTACTGACCCTGGCATCAGGAATAACTTTCAATTAATGACCCCAGATAGTTTTTTTATATAGTAAGTTCATCCAAGATCTGTTTGGGCATAGAAAAAATATATAATATATAGAAATGTTCATATAATCAAAGACTCATGAAGAAGTTTCATAAGATCACATTGAGGAATCAGAATATTTGCTTGGAGTAACTTATAAGATAACATCAAACTGAGGGCTAGAAGTTGGCATCACATAGCACTCAGCTGGAGAGGACATTCAGAACAAATTCATTTGGCTGCCAGCACAGCTCCCTTCTTGTCTCCTTCAGGAGTTGCTGCCAGCCAGCAGCAACTCAAACTCTATCGGAGTCTAGGTGAGGAACTTATAAGGTAACCAATTCAGAAAGTCAGTGCTTAAAAAATTAATTATAACATTACTGGCTTCATCCTGATGACAGATAAAGAAGAGCTTCTCTTGAATCTATCAATAAATTGTTAGTATCTAAAAAACCAAAATTCTATCTAAAATATATCCTAAAAAGCAAAAATCACAATTCTATCCACAGAGTAAAGAGCAATAATCACATTTCTACCCACACGGTAATTCAACTACTGAATCTGTTCTTCACAAAACTAAAGTCAAGAAAGCAAGTTTCCTGTATATATATAAAGTAGGATATAGAGTATCCTACTCTATATCAGCACAGCCGTTTAGCATTCCTTTGGCATGACCAAAAAAAAAATCAATGGCTCCCATTAGCCAGTCCATTCCTAACAAGGACATTAAATATTTTCATCTCCTCCCTCCCCGTTAAAACTTAAAGAAAAAATGTCTCATATTATAATGATTTTAGTCTGTGCTTTCCCTATAAAATCCCACTGACATGATGAAAATTAGAAAAGCAAATTTTAAAAAAGAACTTAACATTGCTAAAATGCAGAAGCCATCAACGATCAAGAAACACTAATTTTTTTCCGGTTGTGAAGGAGAATGACTAGACTAAAGGAAAGGTTGATCGATGTTGATTACCCTGTTATTCAACATTAGAAAGGAAAAGAACTCAGCCTATTAAGTGAGTGCTTAGCTTTCTCCAACAGGACGCAGGAAATACCCAAGTTTCACACAGCAGGGTATAAAGCAAAGACCTTTAGATTGAGTCTGTCTCCCAGAAGGACTGGCCACTGCTTTTTTTTTTTTTTACTACAGCTGGTGGGCAGCCTGTACTAAGTGAAGTTTGTATTTTACTATGGTGTTCTTCAACAAAGACAGTGAGTAAAAGAGGGGATAGGGGTTTGCAACATCTCTAACTTTAAACCATCTCAACAAGTCCAAAATGAAAAAAAAAAGACTAAGTTGAACTGTGAACTCCTATAACACACTAACCATCATTATCGCCCTCTTTTCTTCTTTCCTACTGGCAACTGCAGCTTTGAACTTTGTTGGGCAGCCCTAAGTTCCTACCAACAGGAATTGGAGAAGAGAGTGCCAGTAAGGAGCAAATCGAAGGATGTGGAAACTCAGCTAAAGGTCACAGGACAGTGAGTCCCAGTTTTCTACCCCAGGCTTCACAGGGGTCAGAGTCTTGGAATATTTCAGAGTTAAAGCTGCTTCACTGGATCCTTGAGCTGCTTACTGATGGATCTCACCTACTGGACTGTCCTCTATGGTGAACTCCCCCACCCATCAAAGTCCACTCACCATACCAGCACAGAGTCCACCACCAATATCAGAGCAATGTTTATAAAATAGTAACATAGACATTTCTTGAAGGCTATCAATAAACAATCGTTCAAATAAGGAATACTGAGGAGTTGTTAAAAGAGATGAGTTAGAGCCAAATTAACTAAGATAAAAAAATTGCCAAGACATTAAGGAAAAAAATAGGTATGAAAGAGTCTTTACAGCATGGTTACATTTTTTTTGAAAATTTTAAGCATGTTTAAGTACATGCAATGTATTATATGGACATAGAACATAATGCAAGCATAGAATAATAGCTGAAATAAAATGTAACAAAATGTGCATTGTGATTGCATATGAGTATTAATATTATAGGCAATATTTTTACTTTTTATATTTTTATTGTTTAAATATTTACTTTTTAATCAGAAAAAAATCAGTACAGATTTTTCCATTTATGGTGGTAGCTTATCATATGGAACTGATAAAGAAAGTTTGATAGTCTATGGCTGTGCATGTGTATCCTCTCTTGAATATGTGTTCTTTTTCTTTTATCTTAACAATATCTTATGTAGAAGTTGAGAATCCAATAGAAAGAAATTCTGACCACTAGGCAAGACAGAAAATCTTGCTTCACTCTTGAAAGAAATGGCTCCCCATTCAGGCTATATATTGGTATAGCTCTGGCAAAAGTACAACATTCAAGGACAACTTTAGCGTTATGGTCCTACTTCTTTTATGTGACTGTGTTAACAGCAATTTACATCTGTGAAATTTGGTTATTTGGTTATTTCCATAGCATAACCTTCAGACATCTATTTCTGGTAATAGTGGATTAAGTAACTCCTCCTAACACTCCTGCTAAAGACACTAGAAAACCTGAATAAACATCAGAAAAAGTAGATAAATATTATTTGAATGTATTAGAAAGCAAACAAGGGATTGAAGGCCAAGAATGGGGAGAAGCTGAAACCTAGACAGGTAAGCCTGGCAATTAGGGCCACTCTTCTCCTAGGGACATCCTGCTGTTTCTGAACATTTGGTTAGGAGTCAGAGTCAACTACAAGTAGCTCTCTCAGGGACTCACGCCCAACTTTAAATCATCTTGATCCTTGAGCTTGGGTTAAGGTTATCCCAGATTGCTAGTTTTTCTGACTGCCTGACAGAAGCAAAAGTAAATCCTCCCTGTAGAAAGACAGTCTTATCCTGAGCTTCAGGAAACTTTTATAAATTTTCACCTGAGATTATTTTCATTTCGCCTGATGGGCATTTGGTATTTTTTGTAACATGAATCTGCTGATGATGAAGGCCTGCTTGATTAAAAATAACTTCATTTCATTTTTATTATGGAAGGATATTTTTTCCCTTGGAATAGAATTCTAGGCTGTTAGTAATTTCCTCTCAGTGTCTTAAAGATATAATCCCTGTCTCTTTGTTTCCATTGGTTCCATTGTTTATAATGTAGTATCACCAATGCTCAAAATTCAAGGTAGCTTGAACTCCAAAAGCCATCCCAGTATTCTCAGTAAGTCAATAATAAATGGACTAGGTAGACTTCTACAATAGGTCTCCATTCAATATCTCCACTTCCCTAACATCGACTCACTCATCAGTCCACTGCAGTGTGGTTTCTATCCCCAATATTATTCTGGAATTATTCTCATTAAAAACAATAGTATCTGTCTTACATGCCAGAGAACATTCAGTAATATTATTGTTCCTCAGAAGCATTGCCCACAGTCAGTAACATTTTCTTTTATGCTAGATTCTCGTACAAACACACTCTCTTGGTTCTCTTCATCTCTGGGCATTTCTTCTTCCTCAGCTTTTCAAACTCCTCTTCCCTTTACAGCCTATATTTTGGCCATATTGACAAGTCTTTTGCTTCCTCAATGCCACACAATCTTCTGGCTCCTTGTGCTAGTATCTCTCTGCCTAAAAAAGCCACTCCTCCTATCCTGGCAAATTTTTTGTCACGTTAAAGTATTTTCATCTTGGTTCTCAATTTAAATTTCCTCTGGAAAAATTTTTTTTCTATATTCCCAACACTAGGTTAGGAGCTCCCATTTTTTGCTACCAAGCATTGGTTGTAGTACTTATATTTTACCATTGATTATTTGTTTAATTATATTATTTCTTGCTAGGATATCAGCTCTAAGAGGATAAGGCCATCTATTTGTTCACTACTGAGTCTCCAAAGTCCAACACATTGCTAGCCTCTATAAGGTGATGAATAAATATTTACTGAGTGAATAAATCTGCTCTGGTCTTTCCATGTCTCCACGTACCATGCCAGTTCCCCTAATCAGCTTTCATTATTGAATTTCTACAAAGGCCTCCAAACATATGTCCATAGCTTCCTCCGGCTCACTTATATCCTAACCTACACATTGCTTTCAGATTAATGCACTCCATTTGGCCTTTAAATATGATTAAATATTATTATCCCCCTTCCCTTTCTACCAGTCCTGGGCAATCTCATCTATCTATTCATACACACACACACACACACACACACACACACAGACACGGACACCTTCAAATGTAATATGTTATAGTCACATATTTATTAAATATTGAGGTACTCACAGGCTTGAAGATAACATGTGGTTACTTAGAAAAATGGATGATACTGAGTTAAATTGTGGAAAACATCTTATAGTTACCTATTTGTAACATAAATGTGCATTTCTTATACTTTCAACATTTGTTACATAAATTATAAGATAATGCCCACAACATAACTTATTACCTTCCATATTTCTAAGTGTTCACCTGTCATCTTCAAAGCCAGGAGTCTCAATTTCCTCATTATTAAAATATGAGTAATGATATCACTTTTCATCATTTTAGTCCCTTTCTTTCCTTTCTATTTAAATATTCCACAGACAATCTTGGTTACTCTGTCAAACACAAAATTCGTTAACTCAATCACATCACCAAACTTCCACCGTTTTTTATAAATTGCATCATTGTATGGACTAAATTGTGTTCCTCCTCCCAGACTCTTAGGCTGAAGCCCTAACCCCCATTGTGACTGTATTTGGAAACAGAGCCTTTAAAGAGGTTATTAAGGTTAAATGAGGTCATAAGGGTGGAGATCTAATCCATAGGACTTTATAAGAACAGGTGTCTTTATAAGAAGAGGAAGAGACACAAGGGATGCACATGCCCAGAGAAAAGACGATGTGAGGACACAGTGAGAAGCCAGCTGTCTGCAAGCCAAGGAGAGAGGCCTCAGGAGAAATCAACCTTGCTGGTATCTTGATCTGTACTTCCAGGCTCCAGAACTCTAAGGAAATAAATTACTGTTATCTAAACCACCCAGTATGTGGTATTTTGTTATGGTACTTTTAGTAGACTAATGCAATCAATCGCTATGTCACCAAGTCAAACCATCTCATATAATCCGGGAAAGGTCCTTCTCCCTTTACCTTGGTATACAGATTTATTTAAGATTCTTATCAATATCTTCTTTCTAAATATGGCTGGATTTTGCATTTTTGTCTTTATCCCCACTTTATCTACATAGGTCCAAATTTCTTCATCTGCCTGAACTATAGCCCACTCCTAACTGTTCTCTTTCACCTCCAGTGTTGGTGCCCTTTATTCTGTACTCTACCTGCTACCTAGATCACCTTTCTACAGGACGACAAAGGTGGTTGACTTACTTCCCTCTCTTGAGCCTCTAATCTCCATGAGCTACAGGACAAGGGACAAATGCCTTATTTTGGAATATGTGGTCCTTTGAAATTGGACCCAACTGAACTGTATAGCCTTTCTCCATTACTATTTCTGCAGACTCCAGCCACATGAAAAAGGTCATAGCCTAGCCAGACTTCCTATATTGGACGCCAATGTTTGCTTATTTTTCTCTTGACTCAGTGAAGCATTTCCAACATACCTGAACAGAAAAGGCTGTTCACTTCACTATGTGGTCATCACTGTTTATTCTTTTATAAATACCTCTGTTATACATTCACAGAATGCAGTGAGTACATTTACATGGCTATCTCACTAAACTATGAATCTTTGAGAACAAGAACAGTATGTAATTCATAATCATATTTTGTGTATTTAGCATTTGGGCCTGACCATAGTATTTGACAAAGAAGTGTTTCACAAATTAATATATAAAATATTAATTAATGGTATTAAACCATAACTCATTTTTTTGAGTTCAAAAGTCTTTAAAAGGGGGAAGGGTAAGCTGTGACAAAGTGAGAGAGTGGCATGGACATATATACACTAGCAAACGTAAAATAGATAGCTAGTAGGAAGCAGCTGCATATCACAGGGAGATGAGTTCGGTGCTTTGTGACCACCTAGAGGGGTGGGATAGAGAGGGTGGGAGGGAGGGAGATGCAAGAGGGAAGAGATATGGGAACATATGTATAACTGATTCACTTTGTTATAAAGCAGAAACTAACACACGATTGTAAAGCACTTATACTCCAATAAAGATGTAAAAAAGAATAAAAATTTAAAACAAAACAAACAAACAAACAAAAGTCTTAAAAAAATTCTATTGGTATAGAATGAAGATTGGGCTTCTCATTCGAGTACTCAAGACACGCTCCAGTGGACAAGAACTATGTTTTTCTACCTTTATGCCTCTGTTTACAGTGTTCCCACAGTTCAAATATTACCTCCCACAAGCTAGAAATAACTACATTTTCTTAAACATCTTTATTAGAGAATAATTGCTTTACAATGGTGTGTTAGCTTCTGCTGTATAACAAAGTGAATCAGCTATACATATACATATATCCCCATATCTCCTCCTTCTTGTTTCTCCCTCCCACACTCCCTATCCCACCCCTCTAGGTGGACACAAAGCACCGAGCTGACCTCCCTGTTACTATGCAGCTGCTTCCCACTAGCTATCTGTTTTACATTTGGTAGTATATATATGTCCATGCCACTCTCTCACTTCATCCCAGCTTACCCTTCCCCCTCCCCGTGTCCTCAAGTCCATTCTCTACATCTGTCTTTACTCCTGTCCTGCCCCTAGGTTCATCAGAACCTTTTTTTTTTTTTTTTAGATTCCATATATATTTGTTAGCATATGGTAGTTTTCTCTTTCTGACATACTACACTCTGTAAGACAGTCTCTAGGTCTATCCACCTCACTACAAATAAGTCAATTTCATTTCTTTTTATGACTGAGTAATACTCCATTGTATATATGTGCAAATCTTCATTTTTTTTTTTGAGGCTTCTTCCACAGATTTTATTTATTTTAACACCTTTATTGGAGTATAATTGCTTTACAATGGTGTGTTAGTTTCTGCTTTATAACAAAGTGAATCAGCTATATATATACATATATATTCCCATATCTCTTCCCTCTTGCATCTACCCCCCTTCCATCCTCCCGATCCCACCCCTCTATGTGGTCAAAAAGCACCGAGTTGATCTCCCTGTGCTATGTGCCACATCTTCTTTATCCATTCAGCTGTCCATGGACACTTACGTTGCTTCCATGTCCTGGCTATTGTAAACAGTGCTGCAATGAACATTGTGGTACATCACTCTTTTTGAATTATGGTCTTCTCAGGGTATGTGCCCAGTAGTGGGATTGCTGGGTCATATGGTAGTTCTACTTTTAGTTTTTTGAAGAACCTCCATACTGTTCTCCAGAGTGGCTGTATCAATTTACATTCCCACCAACAGTGCAAGAGGGTTCCCTTTTCTCCACATCCTCCCCAGCATTTATTGTTTGTAGATTTTTTGATGATGACCATTCTAACCAGTGTGAGGTGATATCTCATTGTAGTTTTGATTTGCATTTCTCTAATGATTAGTGATGTTGAACATCCTTTCATGTGTTTGTTGGTGGTCTGTATACCTTCTTTGGAGAAATGTTTATTTAGGTCTTCTTCCCATTTTTGGATTGGATTGTTTGTTTTCTTGATATTGACCTGCATGAGCTGCTTGTATATTTTGGAGATTAATCCTTTGTCAGTTGCTTCGTTTGCAAATATTTTCCCCATTCTCAGGGTTGTCTTTTGATCTTGTTTATTGTTTCCTTCGCTGTGCAAAAGCTTTACGTTTCATTAGGTCCCATTTGTTTATTTTTGTTTTTATTTCCATTTCTTTAAGAGGTGGGTCAAAAAGGATCTTGCTGTGATTTATGTCATGGAGTGTTCTGCCTATGTTTTCCTCTAAGAGTTTTATAGCGTCTGGTCTTACATTTAGGTCTTTAATCCATTTTGAGTTTATTTTTGTGTATGGTGTTAGGGAGTGTTCTAATTTCATTCTTTTACATGTAGCTGTCCAGTTTGTCTGGCACCACTTATTGAAGAGGCTGTCCTTTCTCCATTCTATATTCTTGCCTCCTTATTCAAAGACAAGGTGACCAAATTGTGTGGGTTTATCTCTGGGCTTCCTATCCTGTTCCACTGATCTATCTTTCTGGTTTTGTGCCAGTACAATACTGTCTTGATTACTGTAGCTTTGTAGTATAGTCTGAAGTCCAGCAGCCTGATTCCTCCAGCTCCGCTTTTCTTTCTCAAGATTGCTTTGGCTATTCAAGGTCTTTTGTGTTTCCATAAAGCTTGTGAAATTTTTTGTTCTAGTTCTGTGAAAAATGCCATTGGTAGTTTCATAGGGATTGCATTGAATCTGTAGATTGCTTTGGGTAGTATCGTCATTTTCACAATGTTGATTCTTCCAATCCAAGAACATGGTATATCTCTCCATCTGTTTGTATCATCTTTAATTTCTTTCATCAGTGTCTTATGGGTTTTTGCATACAGGCCTTTTTTCTCTTTAGGTAGGTTTATTCCTAGGTATTTTATTCTTTATGTTGCAATGGTAAATGGGAGTGGTTCCTTAATTTCTCTTTCAGATTTTTCATCATTAGTGTTTAGGAAAGCAAGAGATTTCTGTGCATTAATTTTGTATCCTGCTACTTTACCAAATTCACTCATAAGCTCTAGTAGTTTTCTGGTAGCATCTTTAGGATACTCTATGTATAGTATCATGTCATCTGCAAACAGTGACAGTTTTACTTCTTCTTTTCAGATTTGCATTCCTTTTATTTCTTTTTCTTCTCTGATTTGTGTGGCTAAAACTTCCAAAACTATGTTGAATAATAGTGGTTAGACTGGAAAATCTTGTCTTGTACTTGATCTTAGTGGAAATGGCTTCAGTTTTTCACCATTGAGAAGGATGTTGGCTGTGCGTTTGCCATGTATGGCCTTTATTATATTGAGGTAAGCTCCCTCTATGTCTACTTTCTGGAGGGTTTTTATCATAAACTGGTGTTGAATTTTGTCGAAAGCTTTTTCTGCATCTATTGAGATGATCATATGGTTTTTCTCCTTCAAATTTTTAATATGGTTTATCACATTGATTGATTTGTGTATATTGAAGAATCCTTGCATTCCTGGGATAAACCCCATTTGATCGTGGTGTATGATCCTTTTAATGTGCTGTTGGATTCTGTTTGCTAGTATTTTGTTGAGGATTTTTGCATCTATGTTCATCAGTGATATTGGCCTGTAGTTTTCTTTTTTTGTGGCATCTTTTTCTGGTTTTGGTATCAGGGTGATGGTGGTCTCATAGAATGAGTTAGGGAGTGTTCCTCCCTCTGCTATATTTTGGAAGAGTTTGAGGATAGTTGTTAACTCTTCTCTAAAAGTTTGATAGAATTCGCATGTGAAGCCATCTGGTCTTGGGCTTTTGTTTGTTGGAAGATTTTTAATCACAGTTTCAATTTCAGTGCTTGTGATTGGTCTGTTCATATTTTCTATTTCTTCCTGATTCAGTCTTGGCAGGTTGTGCATTTCTAAGAATTTGTCCATTTCTTCCAGGTTGTCCATTTAATTGGCATATAGTTGCTTGTAGTAATCTCTCATGGACCTTTGTATTTCTACAGTGTCAGTTGTTACTTCTCCTTTTTCATTTCCAATTCTATTGATTTGGGACTTCTCCCTTTTTTTCTTGATGAGTCTGGCTAATGGTTTATCAAGTTTGTTTATCTTCCCAAAGAATCAGCTTTTAGTTTTACTGACCTTTGCTATCATTTCCTTCATTTCTTTTTCCTTTATTTCTGATCTGATCTTATCTTTATGACTTCTTTCCTTCTGCTAACTTTGGGGTTTCTTTGTTCTTCTTTCTCTAATTGCTTTACATGGAAGGTTAGGTTGTTTATTTGAGATGTTTCTTGTTTCTTGAGGTAGGATTATATTGCTATAAACTTCCCTCTTAGAACTGCTTTTCCTGTATCCCATATGTTTTGAGCTGCCATGTTTTCATTGTCATTTATTTCTAGGTATTTTTTGATTTCCCCTTTGATTTCTTGAGTGATATCTTGGTTAATTAGTAGTGTATTGTTTATTCTCCATGTGTTTGAATGTTTTACAGATTTTTTTCCTGTAATTCATATCTAGTCTCATAGCTTTGTGGTCAGAAAAGATACTTGATATGATTTCAATTTTCTTAAATTTACTGAGGCTTGATTTGTGACCCAAGATATGATCTATCCCGGAGAATGTTCCATGGGCACTTGGGAAGAAAGTGTATTCTGTTGTTTTTGGATGGAATGTCCTATATTTATCAATTAAGTCCATCTTATTTAATGTATCAGTTCAAGTTTGTGTTTCCTTATTTAATTTCATTTTCAATGATGTGTCCATTGGTGAAACTGGGGTGTTAAAGTCACCTACTGTTATTGTGTTCCTGTCGATTTCCCCTTTTGTGGCTGTTACTATTTGCCTTATGTATTGAGGTGCTCCTATCTTGGGTGCATAAATATTTACAATTGTTATATCTTCTTCTTGGATTGATCCCTTGATCATTATGTAGTGTCCTTCTTTGTCTCTTGTAATAGTCTTTGTTTTAAAGTCTGTTTTGTCTGATATAAGAAGTGCTACTCCAGCTTTCTTTTGATTTCCATTTGCATGGAATATCTTTTTCCATCCCCTCACTTTCAGTCTGTATGTGTCCCTAGGTTGAAGTGGGTCTCTTGTAGACAGCATATGTACAGGTCTTCTTTTTGTATCCATTCAGCCAGTCTATGTCTTTGGTGAGAGCATTTAATCCATTTATATTTAAGTTAGTTATTGATATGTATGTTCCTATTGCCATTTTCTTGATTGTTTTGGGTTTTTTATTGTAAGTCTTTTCCTTGTGTTTCCTGCCTAGAGAAGTTCCTTTAGCATTTGTTGTAGAGCTGGGTTGGGGGTGCTGAATTCCCTTAGCTTTTGCTTGTCTCTAGAGGTTTTAATTTCTCCATCGAATATGAATGAGATCCTTGCTGGGTAGAGTAATCTTGGTTGTAGGTTTTTCCCTTTCATCACTTTAAATATATCCTGCCACTCCCTGTGGCTTGCAGAGTTTCTGCTGAAAGATCAGCTGTTTACCTTATAGGGATTCCTTTGTATGTTAATTGTTGCTTTTCCCTTGCTGCTTTTAGTATTTTTTCTTTGTATTTAATTTTTGATAGTTTGATAAATATTTGTTTTGGCATGTTTCTCCTTGGATTTATCCTGTATGGGACTCGCTGAGCTTTCTGGACTTGATTGACTATACCCATACCCATATTAGGGAAGTTTTCAACTATAATCTCTTGAAATATTTTATCAGTCCTGTTTTTTTTTTTTCTCTTCTTCTTCTGGGACCCCTATAATTCGAATGTTGGTGTGTTTAATGTTCTCCCAGAGGTCTCCTAGTTTGTCCTCAATTTTTTTCAGTCTTTTTTCTTTATTCTGCTCTGTGGTTGTTATTTCCACTATTTTATCTTCCAGGTCACTTATCTGTTCTTCTGCATCAGTTATTCTGCTATTGATTCCTTCTAGAGAATTTTTAATTTCACTTATTGTGTGGTTCATGATTGTTTGTTTGCTCTTTAGTTCTTCTAGGTCCTTGTTAAATGTTTCTTGTATTTTCTCCATTCTATTTCCAAGATTTTGGATCATCTTTACTACCATTACTCAGAATTCTTTTTCAGCTAGACTGCCTATTTCCTCCTCATTTGTTTGGTCTGGTGTGTTTTTGCCTTGCTCCTTCGTCTGCTATGTATTTCTCTGTCTTCTCATTTCGTTTAACTTACTGTGTTTGGGGTCTCCATTTCGCAGGCTGCAGGTTCGTAGTTCCTGTTGTTTTTGGTGTCTGCTCCTGGGGGTAAGGTTGGTTCATTGGATTGTGTAGGCTCCCTGGTGGAGGGGACTGGTGCCTGTGTTCTGGTGGATGAGGCTGTATCTTGTCTTCCTGGTGGGCAGGACCCCATCCGGTGGTGTGTATTGGGGTGTCTGTGACCTTATTATGATTTGAGGCAGGGTTTCTGCTAATGGGTGGGGTTGTGTTCCTGTCTTGCTAGTTATTTGGCATAGGGTATCCAGCACTGTAGCTTGCTGGTCGTTGAGTGGAGCTGGGTTTTGGCGTTGAGATGGAGATGTCTGGGACAGCTTTCACCGTTTGATATTATGTGGAGCCAGGAGGTCTCTGGTGGACCAGTGTCCTGAAGTCGGCTTTCTCACCTCAGAGGCTCAGGCCTGACACCTGGTGACCACCAAGACCCTGTCGGCCACACAGCTCAGAAGAAAAGGGAGAAAAAGGAAGGAAGGAAGGAAGGAAGGAAGGAAAGAAAGAAAGAAAGAAAGAAAAAGAAAGAAGGAAAGAGAAAGGAAGGAAGGAAGGAAGAAGGAGAAATAAAGAAAGAAGAAAGAAAGAAAGGAAGAAAAAATAAATAAAATAAAGTTTTTAAAATAGAAGACGTTTTAAAAAGAAAAAAATTAATTAAAAAAAAGAGAGAAAGAAAGAATAGAGCAACCAAACCAAAAAGCAAATCTACCAATGGTAACAAGCAGTAAAAACTATACTAAAAAAATGAAACCAAACAAAACGGACAGTCAGAACCCTAGGACAAATGTCAAAAGCAAAGCTATACAGACAAAATCACACAAGGAAGCATACACATATACCCTCACAAAAAGAGAAAAAGGGGAAAAAAAAGTATGAAATAAAAAAAGGAAGACAGCAACCAAATCAATAAATAAATCTACCAACGATAATAGCTCTAAGTACTAAACTTAGGTAAACATAAAACCAGAAACAAATTCGATGCAGAAAGCAAACCCCAAGTCTACAGTTGCTCCCAAAGTCCACTGCCTCAGTTTTGGGATGATTCCTTGTCTATTCAGGTATTCCACAGATGCAGGGTACATCAAGTTGATTGTGGAGATTTAATCTGCTGCTCCTGAGGCTGCTGGGAGAAATTTCCCTTTCTCTTCTTTGTTCACACAGCTCCTGGCGTTCAGCTTTGGATTTGGCCCCGCCTCTGCGTGTAGGTCTCTTGAGGGCGTCTGTTCTTTGCTCAGAGAGGACAGGGTTAAAGTAGCAGCTGATTAGGGGGCTCTGGCGCACTCAGGCTTGGGGGAGGGAGGGGTATGGAATGCGGGGCACACCTGCAGCGGCAGAGTCCGGTGTGACGTTGCAAAGGCCTGAGGCATGCCATGTGTTCTCCCTGGGAAGCTGTCTCTGGATCATGGAACCCTGGCAGTGGCAGGCTGCATAGGCTCCTGGGAGGGGAGGTGTGTAGAGTGACCTGTGCTTACACACAGGCTTCTTGGTGGCTGCAGCAGCAGCCTTAGCATCTCATGCCCATTTCTGCTGTCTGCGCTGGTAGCTACGGCTCATGCCCGTCTCTGGAGCTTGTTTAGGCGGTACTCTGAGTCCCCTCTCCTCGCACACCCCAAAACAATGGTCTCTTGCCGCTTAGGCAGGTCCTGAGTTTTTCCCGGACTCCCTCCCAGCTAGCTGTGACGCACTATCCCCCTTCAGGCTGTGTTCACACAGCCAACCCCAGTCTTCTCGCTGGGGTCTGAACCTAAAGCCCAAGCCTCAGCTCCCAGCCCCCACCCGCCCCAGTGGGTGCGCAGACAAGCCTCTCAGGCTGGTGAGTGCTGGTCGGCACCGGTCCTCTGTGCGGGAATCTCTCCACTTTGCCCTCCGCACCCCTGTTGCTGCGCTCTCCTCCATGGCTCCGAAACTTCTCCCTTCCGCCACCCGCCATGTCCACCAGTGAAGGGGCTTCCTAGTATGTGGAAACTTTTCCTCCTTCACAGCTCCCTCCCCGAGATGCAGGTGCTGCCACTATTCTTTTGTCCTTGTTTTTCCTTTGCCCTACCTAAGTACGTGAGGAGTTTCTTGCCTTTTGGGAAGTCTGAGGTCTTCTGCCAGCGTTCAGTAGGTGTTCTGTAGGAGTTGTTCCACTTGTAGATGTAGTTTTGATGTATTTGTGGGGAGGAAGATGATCTCCATGTCGTACTCCTCTACCATCTTGAAGGCTCGAAATAACTACTCTTAATTTTGCTTCTTAATAGAATCTATTTCCATCTAATAATATAGTTATTTATTAGTGTGTGCTAATACCTCTGTTCGACTTTAAGATTTTTAATGTAAAAATCCATATCTCATTCATCTTCAAAGAATTAATGCCTAGTCCTATTCATTTACCAGAAACTCAGTAAAAACATTGTGACATCCACTTTATGAGTATTTGTTGAGTATATCAGTCTCTTTCAAACATTTTGATCATGTCTTCTCATAAAAAAATGTGTTGTGCATACACCCATATTATATATTTACTTATTTGGAAATGAAAACATGTATTAATATACTAACACATTATATGGATTATAATACAATCAGAAAAATGTTAAAAAAATTAAAGATAAATATAAATGGATGTCCTTAAATTTTTTCCTGTATCCCATTACTTTATGCTTATGTATGTTTTGTGGGGTAAGTCCTTCTTTGGAGATCACTAACACATTATTCCCATTATATTATAACACAAGAATTATTAACAACCTGAACTAGTACTGCTTTAATCATCCAGTGTTGTTGAGAAATGAGCATTCTGCATGGTTTACTTCCTATGTAATGGACGTTTAACCCATAACAGGAAAGGAATCTGGCCAGCTGCCAAGTTGCTCATTGAATGCCTACCACATGTCAAGCACTGTGACACATCCTTTGTGTCCATAATCTCATTTGATTCTAAGAACAATCCTGCAAAGTTTAAGTCCACCTTACAGATAAGAAAACAGATTTTCAGAACATTAAAATATTCATGACAGTCACAGATGAGACATAGGATCTGAATCCACATTTGTCTAAACTTATACCCTAATATACCCAGTATAAATTCTTCCTAGTCACAGCAACTTTTAAACTCATAGGTTTAACCTCTCTTTTAAACACATATGTTTAACCTCTCTTGACATTGTCCTCAACCTGGCCCTCTGGCCTGTGCTGTGGCAGTCCACACAGGCATGGAGGCTGAAGAAGGAAAGAAGCCCTAGCTCACAGACACTGATCCCCAACACTATAAGAGTATCCTAATGCCCTTTGCACTGATGAAATTTCATGTTGTCAACTCACTTTCACATAATCTGTCTCACCGTCTTATAGGTAAAATAATGCATGTGCAGATGCAACACTTCTTTTTTGCAAAATTAATTTCTGAATCAAAAATTAAAGCAGAAAAAAATCAAATAACCTTACCTTCTTGAAAATTATATTGCTGTAATTTTTCTTATCAATGTCTATTGAGCTTTGAGCATCAGTTAAAATGGGTTTAGTTTTTGCCTATATAAACTAATAAAAATAGTCATCTTTTTGACTTTCACTTCCTCTAGGCTACTTACTTCAGATAACATGATGGAACACTTGACCATGATTGCAAAAATCTAGCACAATATTTTAAAGAACTTTATCATTAGAACATAGTACTTCAGAAAATGTAAGTCACAATTTTCTTCAAATTATACTTTTCAGCACAATTTTAGGCAGAAGCAGCATTAGCTTTATATGCAAATCTTAAGAACTACAATGATATTTAAAAGCTAATAAGAATTTCTCAAGAAATATGTTCTGAAAAATATCCTAGGATAAAAAAATTATAAATATTACCTCACATTAGCAGAATTGTACAAATATTTAGCAGAAGAATATCATGGCTGTTCTTAGATGGGTTTATGATAATAAAATGATTTTTCCACTGAGAATAACAGTGTAGGAGTAGAAAGAAAAAGTTAGTATTATATATTTGGAAGAGCTTGTTCCTGACATTTTATTTAAATGGTGAATTTAGCCCATATAAACAATACTCTGTTCAGACTTCGGACATTTGATTCTCTATTACTTGCCATGATAAATTTTGGCAAATAATGGCGAATCAGGTGAGTTTCAACATTATGGAACAATTGTTTAAAAAATTCACTGCAATTTCAAAAATTATTTTATAGCTTTTTAATTTCCTATCTCCTATACTCATATTTCTCTATTGTTCATGCTACATATCAAGTGCTAATTAGAAATTCCAGAGAGTTTACTTACATTTTTGTTTAAAATGTTTTGCTTTTTAAGTAGTACTTCGAAGAGACTGTTAACATATTGTTTCCTCACATATATTCTTCCCTCTCCTAGGAAGAAACCCTCAAGTTTGAGATGAGCACACAAATACAACTTCCTGGCTGTGTCCACAAGGGATTGGGGGTGCCATATACCTTCTTTTTTTCTCACTACTACGTGGAGTGCAGAAAAGGCAGTGAGCCATGTGTAAGAGGGACACAAGTGAGGTGGCAGACGGAAGGAGCTTCGGGTCTTGGCGCTGTGAGATTTCATTCTGGCCCTCGACCAACTCTTTTTCTTAAATGAGATAAACCTCATTCTGCTCAAGCCACTCTACTGGGGGTTTCCTATTACAGAATCTTTTTTTTTTTTTTTTTGTCCTTAAAATTACTGGCAGAGATGGAAGCAGATTTTTCAACTGAAAACCAGTTTTACTAGAACACAAGCTCACAGCAGGTAAGAGTTAAATAGATTTTTCTTACTTTAGAATACAAAACAAAAGGAAGAAAAATGAAAAACTATGTTCATACGTGCATTCCAAAATTTGCTAATTAAACACATGCTTATTTGGTATTAAAAATGTCACGTTTCCTGCCATGAGTTGCAATGTAGAGATGAATAAAGCATAGTCCCTGTCCTTAAGCATATTATCATCTAGCTGAGAGGACACACAAATTGTCAAGCATTAACTATTCATTTATTCACTTTTTCACTCATTCCAATGGTAGTATGAGCACAGAAGTACAGAGTAAAAGTGGCCCAATTCACTCCGGTAGGTGGAAAAGGATATTCTTTTAGAATATAGTGCCTGGAGTGAATTTTAGAATATGAGAAAGAATTACTCAGGAACGAATGTCGAGGAGGCACAGCAAAGAGAATTTGGGAGAGGAATCATGGCCATTTGAATTTTATCTGGATAGTTATCAGCTTCTAACTGATGACTCAAGTAAGATAAGGACTGGAAAGTCTTAAGTACATTGGGAAATTAAGTGGAGTGCGTGAAGGTGGGGGAAGATCACCAGGGCAAGTGGGAGGGCACCACAAAACCAGATTGCCATAGGTTGTTGTCTGA
Source organism: Delphinapterus leucas (assembly GCF_059928025.1). NCBI lineage: Eukaryota > Metazoa > Chordata > Mammalia > Artiodactyla > Monodontidae > Delphinapterus > Delphinapterus leucas. Next base: position 37,011,754 of record NC_143140.1, on the reverse strand, counting down.
GGAGTAGATGGACACAAAAATAAAGAATAGACTATTTCAGGATGCTTGGTTGTGGAGAACTCACACCTGTGCCATTCAAACTTTCAATGAAATTAGTTTGGTATTCTCATCAGTGGATGGGCTTTGTAACACAGCTTAGGTCAGCTGTTATGAATAACATCAGAACTCCAACTGGAAACTGCAATTCTTTCTTTGCAATTTTGTATTATGGCTCATTGTGGCATTATGAAGAATCTCTTCCATACTGGCAGACATGACTCTAGAATGGTGCTACCAGAATGTAGTAATAATCTAGAAGGCTACTGACATTAGTATAACCTGGCTTGACTTTTCATTGCTGAGTTATGCTAGTGTAGTGTGTAAATAGCACAGCACCTGGATGCTTAATAGATAGCTAAATCTGCAAACTGTTATATATAGAATAGATAAACATCAAGGTCCTACTGTATAGCACAGGGAACTATATTCAGTATCCTGTGATAAACCATAATGTAAAAGAATATAAAAAAGAATGTATATATATGTATAACAATCACTTTGCTATACAGCAGAAATTAACACAACATTGTAAATCACCTATACTTCAATAAAAAAAAAAAGAGAGAGAGAGAGAGAGAGCTAAATCTGAATGGCTACTTCCTATTTGACTCCTCTTTTCCCTTTACTTTCTACAACTGTCAGTCTGCAAGTGAAATCCAAACTACGGCCTGTTTTTGTATGATTCTAAGCTGAGAAAGGTTTTTACATTTTTAAAGGACTGGAACAACAACAACAAAAATATGCCACAGAGATTTATGTGGTCCACAAAGCCAGAAATATTTACTATCTGGTCATCTGCAGAAAAAGTCTATCAACTTGTGCCCTAGAAAATGATATAGAGTTATCCTACTACCTCTGCTTTCTGTCCTTTCCTTTCACAATCTCGTCTGATTTTAAGAGGGCTTATTGTTTAATAGTCTCTAAGACTATTCTCCATTTCTAATCTGTCACTTTATTGACTGCTACTCAATTCTTCTTGTTTTTGCTATATCATTTACCTTCCATCTTCTTTCCCTCTTGTGTCTCCTAAAATCCTTGACCTCAATATAGGGGAGCTGGGCATTTAATAACCCTACACAAAAAAAGTATTTCTTGTTGGTAACTAATTACAAAGTATCAGAAATGTAATCTTCAAGTATTCATCTTACTTTTTACTGATTCTTCAGGTCAAAAAACCAACAAACAAGAGAAAGTTGAAAAAAATTTCACGCCTTCCTTCTTTATCTAGCTACTTCCCTCACTCCTTTTTCTTAATTTCACTCCTTTTATCTTTGACTATCATTATCCTAATTAGCTCTAGTCCACTCACTTGTTATCAATCATTTCAACTCCATGTAATTGAAGAAATTCTTATTTTTTTTTTACTTGAGTTTCTGTGCATGTGTGTTTGAAATGTCAAATGTAGTCATATACATCTCTTAGAACTTTCTAAATTATGTTTCACTTTTTAAAGGTGAATTGAAGCTACAGAAAAGTGACCTGGGCATTTTCCAATATGGGTTTTCTACTCTTTTCAGAGAGTAGGCTTGGTAATTGCCAATGATCAACATAAAAAGGAGCTACCACAAGTTTTCACATTACAGATACTTCCCTTAAAAATATTTAGTGGTATCTACTTCAACTTTTTTTTTTTTTTTTTTTACTTGTTAATGGTCAGAAAATATGTGTGTTTTTCTCAGACCTTTCCATTGCCACAGTCTTGTATAAATGACAGGGCAATGTAGTCCTAAAAGTCCAACACTATAAGTGCTATGAAAAAAAGTTTGTTGTGCAATGTTCTAACTTCCACCTACTCCATAAAGACAAAGACAAGTTCTCTCATTATTGAAGTAATATAGAATATATTCTGGTTATGCAAAAATAAGAACTTCAAGCCTGAATGGCAACAACATTTCTATGTAATGAGCCTGTTTACACACACCAAATTTAAATGTCTTAGGTTTTTTACTGGTATCTTTTAGAGGCTAAATCAAACCCTAAGGATGTAATCAAATTAAAAGGATTAGTACTCATTAATAAGCTGGCAGTAATATTTCATCAAAAGTTTGCTAAGTCTCTCTCTGCAAAACCAATAGATAAAAGCAGGCAGTGCATAAAAGTGTCTGTCTACTGCATTAAAACATGACGAAAATAATATTTCTTAACATTGCCAAAGAACCATCTATTTCTGAAGATCATACCAGTTCCCACTGCATAGGCCAGTAAGGGTCATTAAACACCAATGGGTCTCTGAGTCCTTCTTCAGAGTCAATGACATTGTAGACTTCACTCGGGATCTCATTTTCTTCCACACAAGGTCTGCAGGGCAAAGAAGGCAAATGAACTATGAAAAACATAATCACTGCTTTTACTGTTGCTTTTTTTGTCATAAAAATTCCATTTATTTAAATTCCATTAAAAAGCACATTTGGCTGCCAAGAGTATAAATATATACTTTTATTATACTTAGCATTTTTCATTTTCAAAAAAAAGTCTGACATTTGTTTGGATAAAAATGCTAAAATATTTTCAAACTACCTGCTTTAGCTAACCACTTTCTACGTGTTTGTTGCATATAATAAATGCTGGAAAAACAAGTGATTTAGAATGCAGTTCAAAAACTGTATATATTTCCCATTATAAGTTATCAGCTTACACTGATCATTATCCTTACTATGTCATGTGCCTGCCACTATGACTTTTCCCAAAATACAGCTCTTAAGGGAGTGATTTAAATTACTTGAGCTGTAGTGGAAAACATTTTTTAAAAATCTCATTTATCTAATTGCTGTGAAGTATTTAATAAATCATTAACCGAACAAGTGACAGTATTAGAAATTCAGAAAGGCTCTTTAACACAACGTTCTCCTTAAGACAAAACTATAACTCAGTCATTCACATTTGCCTGTGCAATTTGGAAGATTACCAAAACCAAATATTGGGGGAAATAATTAAGCAATGACATTGACAATACCACTGTCTTAGAAATAAATTTAAATTTAGTAAAATTAAAGGTAAAATTAAACTATCAAATACTAGAGTCATTCTTATTTAGGAATATATACAAGATTAAACCAAGATTATAAATTTATTAAAAATAGAAAGTATATCTAATTTCATTATCGTCCCAACACTGTGCACATGAGGTGTTTGGGAATTATTTGCCAATTTATTTCCAGAGTATTGAAATGGAATAGCCAAGTAGCAGCATTTACATAAGATGTCTAGGAATGCTCTCTACAACATCATTTGCAAAAATAATAAGCTGGAAACAACTTAAATGTCCATCAATATGAAATTGTTCAAAAATCATGTTATATTCACATAATGAAATACTATTTAGCAGTGAAAAGAAACTTGATCTATAGATATCAACTGGATCCATTTGGATAAATTTCAAGAATTGTAAGGAGAGGACAGAAGAATACATATGCTATGTCATCATTTATATAAAGTTTTAAATCATCCCAAAACAAGTTTTAAAATCATTTTAAATTACATATATATATATATATATATATATATATATATATATATAAAATACACACACATATATAGTATTTGAATCTAAACATACTTAGGAGACTCCTCTGAAGAGGGCAAGGAGCGGACTAGTTTTAAGGGAGGGGCACATGAGGAATTAAACTCTAGTGATTTACTTCTTTAAAAAACCTTGAGCAATTATGACAAAATTATGAGTTTAACAAATATAGATGGTGTGTATCTGTTATACATTATATTGGTGTGCATATCTTATGTGTATATGGAATATGTTATAATGAAACAAAACACACACACACAAACAAAATTAGTGAGACCTAGCTGTTCCATTAATGAGCTAAAAAATGGCTTCTGTACATTGGCCCTATGTTGTCTATTTCTTCACAGCAGCTCGGCACTGTAGCTCCAAAGCCCACCGAAAAATCTCAAATTTTTACACATCCAGTTGCTTTAAATGTAGCCCAAATAAGCAGGTTTTAGCTTTTTAGAGCCTTCCTGCTTTGCATACCACACAAAACTGCACCCAAGATCTGTTAACCATAGATCAGATAAACTCTGTGGCTATAAAAGAAAGACCCCAAACTGCTGCTGCCCTTCAGAGTTCTCTGACCCAGAGACTCTCCATCATGCTGCTCAGCAACATCATCTAGACAGGTAATCCCCTTCCTGATCCTTCTCTGATTTCCCTTGCCCTCCTCCTCTTCTAGGTATAGTCCACCAGCCATTGCCTCTGGAAGGTCTCCTGCTGTGAGGGACATTTCCCCAAGTGCAAGCCTGTCAAAGCACTGCCCAAATAAAACTCATTGTGTGCTACTGCCACCTCATGGTCATATCTGTTTCTTTGATCAGCCCCCAGATCCCTCGAACTCAATACACCAGGGAAAAGAACTAGAAAATATATCAGGATAATTCTAGATTCTATCCTCCAACTTGACCCTTTCAGTAGTCAGAAGGTTCAAATAACATTAATGTAGCTAAACATGTCCAGTCTTTGATAAGAAGAGGATCATTATTTCTCCGGGAATAGTTTTTAGCTGTGAGGTTTTAGAAACTTTTTGGATGGCTATTTAAGGGACTGAAAGATTGTAGCACAGAGCATGGTGTTCAAAGGGCCGCATGGCATCTTCTCAGCCTGCCCTGCTGCTTGCACTGTGAAGCCCTCCACCCTATGTCACTGCAATGACCACAAGGCCTGTCAAGCATCAAAGTGACAGCATTTGAAACTTATGTAATAACAAATTTAAGTAGGAGAAGAGAAAAGGAAGATTTATCAAAGGTAAGAACTTAAAAATACTAAAACAATGACAATAAAAGTGGAATAAAAGAAAGCATAAAGCAGTAAAGTAATAAAAATTAATAAATGGAAGTTAATCACTAAAATTAAATAAAAGTACTTAGCATAGAAAAATATGTTTATCATAATTTCATTTTCTCTTTCACTTGCATGTTCATATAAGCATTCATGGATGAACACTTAAGAAAATGTGAAACTGGGACAGGGATCAAGAAAATCTCTTTATGACCCTCTGTACCCTTTGAATTTATTTTATACCAAGTGCATGTACAACCTTTACATTAACAAAAATTTTAAGACAAAACAAACATCAAAATCTCCTAGATTTTCAATGGAATTTTAGAATCTATATTTTAATAAAATTTCTAGTTTTTTAAAAGCTATTTATATCCAATAGAAAGTCAGTGGGCTGTATGTATCCCAATGTCCAAAATTTTGACCTCTGCTCTGTATCTTCAAAATTCTGCTGCATATAATTGGAATTCAGAAGTGTAGGAATCCTATATCTTGAGACAACAAATAATAAGAATAAAATAGGTTACTTCCTCCCAAGATCTGATATAAATTAACATTATAATGCATTGAATCTGAAAATACCCTTGTTTTGTTTAGCTCAAAATAAAGTGGGTCTTTTTTCAGAAAATTATATTTTAATGTATATACTTCTATCTTCATATCCCATTCAATTACTTTCTCAGGATTAACACTGAGAGGAAATCTAAATATTTGGAATCTAAACAGCTTAACCTTTCAAAATATTTTTCTCTATACTTATATTTTAGCACTTTGTTAAATTGTAACATTTTCATATCCCTCTTCCTGACTCCTGAACACACTGACCTGCACTGAGTCTTCGTGGGTGACACTGAGATGCAATGAACAACAGGTACCTTCCCCATCTTGAATGTCCCTGAAGAGCACCTGCTGTCTTCAAAAATGATTTAAGTGACCCAGGTTTGAGGCATCCCATTGCAATGATTATATTTCTTATAACTGAAGAAAACTGTGTGAAAGCTACATCTTCTCTGTTGGATCCAAATTCACAGAACTGCATAGCTGAGATTCAGAGCCCTAAATAGGATGTCATATAGGAAAATGCCAAACTGGCTCCAAGTGACGATTCCTTTTCAATTTTTGAAAACAGTAATGTTAACCATTGCATCATTATCTATTATCCTTCTGCTAGATGTTTTATAGAAAAGCTCTCTTTTGGAACTCAGTACATTATTTCACAATTCTACTAGTTTTCGTTAATCATGCATGCGTATACTCAAGCACACACACATACGTACACAGCTATTTAACAACCAAATGAAGATACAAAAAAATTTAAAAATAACTTAGCACATATACTCTTTTTATTTCTTAACAAGTTTCCTTTACTTTTTTTTAGGGAAGTAAATGTGACAGATTAAAAAAAAAAAAATTGGCCCAGAGACTATCTTTGAGACAGCCATGGGAATAATCTGCTATAGAGAATGAAGCCACAGCCATGATACAGTTAGAGGTTTGGGAGCCTCGCCAAGAACAAGCTGATAGGGCCTGCAGACTAACCTCAGTTTGTGCAGTTTTCACGCAGATAATAGCTGCATGATTAGAAACCACTTCACTGACTCACCTGAACCCTATTTCCAGTTTTCCTTTTCTGCCAATCTCACAGCATGGTTTAGAAAATATTTTTTCTTTGAAGAGATACCAACTTATTAACTATCCACCTGACAGTGTACACAAATCTGCATCCAAGCAGGATGTCCTTCTACAGGAAATTGTTAAGACTTTAAAAATTTTTAAGCAATAATGCAAATATACTTCACTGAAAAAAATTTGTCTGAAATAATAAATATTTTTATTCTTCCCCTTTATTACATACTACAAAAAACAATCAAACAAAAGACTTGTGTATTCCCTTACAAACTAGTAAATCCATGTGCTAGAACAGGGGTCAATAAACTTTTTCTGTAAAGAGCCAGAGAGTAAATAACTTAGACATTATGGGACTTTATAGTCTCTATAACAACATTCAACTCGACCATAGTAGCCAGAAAGCAGCTATAGACAATGCATAAATAACGGCCTGAATTCCAGTAAAGTTTTATTTACAAAAACAGGTGCAGGCAGGATTTGACCTTTGGCCTTTGGACCATAGTTTGTCGAACTCAGTGCTGTTCTATAGTATGATTTTATCAATGATACAGCTGATAACTATAAAAAGGAACATCTATAAATAAGTACAAAGGAAAAAATATCGATTTCCTACTGAGGTATTTGTGTAATTTGATCTTAAACTATGGCATTAAATTCCAGAGATAAGGTTTCTGAAAAATGACAAGAATTAAACAAATACACTTCTTTTTAGTTCTTCTGCTTTTGGTCTTTCTATTTACTCTTCAAAGTTTTTGTTGTGTTTAAAAAATAGTAACCGACCATACAACTAGAAAGAGGGAAAACTAACATTTCAAAGGTCAGCACTGCTGACAATTGAGTTCTCTGCCAGGTGAAATGGGCATTGACTCATCACAAGAAAACAGAAGTGGATGTTTCCAATGAATGCCCTAGAAAGTGTGTTTTTAATGAAAGATTAGTCAATAAATGCAAAATGTACTTCTTCCAAAACTTAAGGTTCAAAGTAGAAGCTTTCTAGAAGAGATTTCTAGACTGCATCAGATATTTGTTTAGCTCCGCAAACCCATAGTACTGCCTTTATTTATCATCCATGAAGCATTCTCACAGCCAAAATGCAGTGCTTAGTAAGCATCTTACCCCAGATGGCTTGAAGATGTACAGTAGCACTGAAATTACAATATGCACCATGACTTGTTTGGTCATCCAACTTTGGGAATGGAGCACCCTTGTCTCTATAATGAGCAGTCTGATGTCCCATGCAGTTTACCTGTTGTAAACAGGAGTAAACATAACTAACCAAATGTTGGCATATTAGTGAGATGCAAACAGAAATATTTTTCTTTTTTCAAGAGGCTTTAAGCAACGAGTAGTCACCATACATAATTTACTCACATTTGTACTTTCATGCAGAACAGTATGCATTTAAAATTTTTCAGCATAAATTAGAATTTACTCCAGGGCAATAGTTTCTCAAACTCAACATCTTACTAAAAAAGCCAAAGAGTATAATTCCAAGAACAAGATTTGTTTCACTTTTGCTTTTCTAATTACCAAAAATATCTCTTCCCTCAACTTTGTTTCCTCTAATTCTAATGATTCTAAATCAACCAAATAAATATTGGAGTTTGGGTTTTTCACATAAAAAACCAGGGGTATTTACACAAATCCAAGCATTTTTTTCATGCAACCATGTGAAATTACTATTAAAAGCACTTACAAATGTCTTACCATTGTATGTCTCCATGCAAATAGAAATAACATGATTAAACAGTCTCTGTATGTATATATGTATTATATGGCAAGATACAATTGAAATCAGGTGAAAGGAAAACTTTTAGGTAATTTCTTTAGAAAAGTCCCTTTTCCTATGTTGCAGATGTATATTATTCCCATCTTTGTTTTGCCCCTAATACTCTGTATTTGATAGAAAATGAAAGGGAGGCAGGCACACTGACATTCCTCTTCACATTTCAGGGGCTTCTGCCTCTATTATGAGTGTCCAATTTGGTTGTAATATTCATTTTTAGAGATGACTATTCAAATTTTGGATTCCTAAAACTATCTCTAAAGTCTGATAAAATATGCTTCCCTTACTTTCTAAAAGAATATGACATATATACACTACCAAATGTAAAATAGATAGCTAGTGGGAAGCAGCCACATAGCACAGGGAGATCAGCTCAGTGCTTTGTGACCACCTAGAGGGGTGGGATAGGGAGGGTGGGAGCGAGATGCAAGAGGGAGAAGATATGGGGATATATGTATATGTATAGCTGATTCACTTTGTTATAAAGCAGAAACTAACACATCATTGTAAAGCACTTATACTCCAATAAAGATGTTAAAAAAAAAACCAAAAAGAAAACCCAAAAAAGAATATGAAAGAAAGGTCCAACAAGTACCAGTGCCACTTTTTCAGACCTTCAGATTATTCTGGGAAAAAACCCTGTGTTGCTAATTAGAAAACATTTTCTTTCTCAAAATTAGTTTAAAACAAAATTCCTTTTTCTGGTTCTCTAAGAAAATAATAAAAAGCACAATGTTGAAAAAACAAAACACTTGGGCAAAGGCAAACCTCATAGACTACATCCAGAGTCTACTTTACATGATGCACACAATGTCCACAAATGTTGAGGCTTTTTTGAAAAGCATGTTTTTCTTTCATATAAAGATAAAAAGAAAAGCTTTTAGGTCATGGGCTATGGGGGGAAGAGATAATGTCTCCAGTGCTTTGATGTTACAAGTAGCTCTTCATTACAGAAGATTTCTGGTGGCATAATAAAGGTCCTGATAAACTGAGCTTGAATATTTAATAACCAGCTTCTACATGGAAGCTTTGTGACTTTCCTGTCCTTTGCACAGCAGAGCAACCATATATGTATTATGAACAAATAACAAAGCTTTATCATTTTAGTGTAGAGATTTTAGTATTTAAAGATACGATGTTACTAAAAGGGAGAACATTATTTCTATATTTCTTAGGAAGATTTCTGTATAGAAATGCTTCTAAAGTACCAATTGACAAGAAATTAGGATAAAATAACCCACTTGTAGTTAAATGCAACATATAAAATCAGTTTCAAACTTTTATGCATTGTATGTAAACAGAAATTATAGCCAATTGAATGACACTCAAAACTCTGATGCGTCACCCTGTGTTACTTTTGAAGTAAAAGGTAAATCTAGGTGAAGTTTTACAACTTACATGTAAACAAGTTACCTGAGTTTTAAACTTTGGCATTCTAGACACAAGAATTATTTAAAGAAAAAAATTGTCAGGTCTCTTTTAGGAAAATAATACTTTTGATAAAATTCTATATACATGAAAAATCAAAAAGCTAATAGAACTAAAAATGAGAGATTATAATATCCATATAAGAGGTACCACCACAAATCATCACTGTTTGGCAAACTCCCTTCAAGACCTCTCTCCGTGCATAGATAGATGTGGGCATGTATAGATCAAGTATATATAGATACGGGTATAGATAAATTGGGCATACATACATAGGGGAATATATAGGCATATATAGATATGGGCATATACAGATCAATATAAACATCTCCTAATTAAAGCCATATCAGTATACACAGTACTATGTGACCTGCTCTTTTTCTTACTAAGAAAAATGTCATCTTTCCAAGTCAATAAAAATACATTTTTAACAGTTGATACAGCATTCATTTATACCAAGACTTGCTTTTGCAGTTTCTTGGTGGTGGACACTTACTAATCATCTTTTTGTAGCACAATAATAAAATGTTATTTATGTACCGGTTGATTTATAGTGCATCTCTTTCCAAAAAGAATTTATGGTGGCTTACAGTAAAAATATAAGTAAATAAAGAAAATATGATTTAGCACCAAACAAACCAAAAATAAACAAATAAAACAGGAACCAACAAATGAAAACAAGAGAAAAATATGATTCTCCTGGTAAGCGAAGTTTTGAATAAAAGTCCTTACTTCAGGGTATCAAAATTTATCACTAAAATACCTATGACAAAAATACAAAAGGAAACTAAATACTAAAAACAAGAATCAACAGCCCATTGTCCAAATCTAGGAAGAATCTCTACTAACTTCAAAAGTAACCAAATTAGATCATGAAAAACAATGGCTCACAATTATCACCACAAGTGACACAAGAAGCAACAGATATTCTGACCATAAAGAAGAGAAAACAACATGTTAGTTTTTGCAATAGAATATCTCTGCAAAGAAACATAGCAAACTGGTACAGTGATTGTCTTTAGCTGGGGCAAGTGGAGAACACTGGGAATCAGGAAGAAGGGCATTTACATTGATGTCCTTTCATGTCCTTTGTACTTCTACCACACACAGAAAAAGGTATTTTCTCACGAAAAATAAGTTATAATGTCTAAAAATTATTAAGCCAAATACAGAAAAATTCAGGTTATAAAACTATAAGTAATTAATATCCCAAATTTAAGGAAAATAACTATATATGCATTTGAATGAGTGGATGATGGGTGGGATCATTATTTATTTTCTTCTTCCTCCTTTCTAGATTTTCTTCCACTCTTCTACCATAAACATATTATTGTTGTATAAGCAGAAAAATTCATACTTAAAAATAACTGCAACTAAAACTATGAAAAAATAACAAGAAAACCCCACTAAATGTAAAAACTTATTAATTCAATCAAAATTATATTCAAAGAGGGAATTCCCTGGTGGTCCAGTGGTTAGGGCTTGGCACTTTCACTGCCATGGCCCTGGGTTCAATCCCTGGTCGGGGAACTAAGATCCTGCAAACCTAGCAACACGGCAAAAAAAAAAAAAAGGGAGACATAAACTATAATTCATTCATTTTCATTATTTCTTTAAAAGAAAAGGTACAAAAATAAATGAAGTCAACTTGAAGAGTTAGCCAAAGAATTTAAAATACCAGTGTAAAACCAGGCAAAGGAAATAATATAATATATAAGAAGAAATTTTCAAAAGACAACCATTAAGGAAAAACTCTAAGATATCTTTTAAAACATTACAAAAGCCCTTAACAATTATAATTAAGAAAAAAGTGAAACCTAAAAGAAAGGAGAAATATACAAAGAAAGTAAAATCTCTGCTAATGGATCTTTGAACTCATCTCCCCTGTTTCCCCTTGTCCATTCCCCCATACTGGTTTCCTTGCTTTCTCACACATGCCAGGCACATGCTTGCATTCACACTTGATGTTCCCCCTACCTAAAATTCTTTCCCCAGACATAAGCACAATTCACGTCCTCAAGCACTTTAGGTCATTATTCAAATTCACCTTTCAGTGAGGCCTTGCCTATTAAAGATATATATTTATATTTATGTTTATGTTTATACATACACCACATAAACACACATATATTTTTGTATAGTTGAATAGAAAAGGTAATATATTTGATATATAGATTTTTTTTAATCTGTGAGATTTTTAAAGGTGACATCACGTAAATACTCTTTCATACATACTCTTTTCCTTAACAATATATAAGAAAAACCTTTAGAAGACACTAAACATTTTTGTAAAATACTAATTTTTAACAACTGTGGTATCCAATCGATGGATGTAACATAATACATTTAAAAATTAACAGTCTGGAGCTTCCCTGGTGGCGCAGTGGTTGAGAGTCCGCCTGCCGATGCAGGGGACGCGGGTTCGTGCCCCGGTCCGGGAGGATCCCGCATGCCGCGGAGCGGCTGGGCCCGTGAGCCATGGCCTCTGAGCCTCCGCGTCCGGAGCCTGTGCTCCGCAACGGGAGAGGCCAGAACAGTGAGAGGCCCGCGAACCCCCCCAAAAAAAAAAAAAAATTAACAGTCTTAACTTTTATTAGTTTTCTATTTTTATTGAAATAAAATATGAAAGAAACATTTTTATGAATTTATTAAAAATTTAGTGATTACCCATAATGAGCTAGAAACATTGCTTCAGCACAAAGGAGAAGAGGCAAGAACAAAGATGCAGTTCCTGCCTCAAAGAGCTTAAAATATATGTAAGAGAAGAAGATGGCAATGATGCAGATAAAGATTAAAAAAAAACCCATAATTATAACCGTGATATAGTGCATCATGGGAAGAACTGGGTAAGAGTATCAACTGCTACTGGATACTGAGGGAAAATCATGATGAGGAAGCAACATTTCAAGGGAGACCTGAAGGGTGCCCAATGAAGGAGAGTGTTCTAGGCAAAGGATTTGTGTACTGAGCATTTCTGTGCATTGCATAAAATCTTGCAAGTTTGTATTTCCTTAGGATAAATAACCAGACATTAAATCACCAGATCAATGGGCATGGCTATTTTTATAGTTTTTGATACATACAATCTAATTTCCCAACATTGAGTTTGTTTCAAGATATAACCCCACCAGCAGAGTATGAAACTATCTATTTTACTGTTCCCTCGCCAGCACTGGGTATTGTGTTTTAACCTTGATTTTTAAATTACACTATGAGAATATAATTATTTTTGAAAAATAATAAAATATGTAAAGTGTTAAAAATGACTAATGAGCTTACGGCTCTCAAATTTCCAACATCTAGTAATTACTACATTGAACATTTTACTGTATATTCAAGACACTCCTCTGTACAGATATACACATTTGAAAGGTATTATTGCCCTTGTATTGTGGTGGTTTTCCACTTAATATATTAGAAGCTTTTTCTAGAATTATAACTGTGCATCAACATTTTCAGCTTCATATGCTTACTACAGTAAGTTTAGCCAGTACCACATTGCTATTTTTCTGGAATTTTACTATTAAGTCTCTAAGTTTAGATTTTTAAAAAATACTTGTTTATCTTGCCTGTGGCTTTTCGAGGTTCTTAAATCAGTGGATCAATGTGTTTCAGTGGTTCTTAGACATTGTCGGTCATTGTCATTTCAAAATTGTCTCTGCATAATTTTCTCTCTCTTCTTCTGGGATACAGATTAAACGTGCTAAGTAAGTCCTCTTGTCAGGTTCTCTAGCTCTCTTACTATTTTCTGAATTTTCAATATTTTTTTCTCTCTACATTTCATTCTGCATAGTTTCTAATGACCTACCCTGAAGTTCAGAATATATCAAACATACATAATTTGCTTATAAACCCATTTTTTGAGTTCTTAACATCGACTCAGATTTTAGTTGTTATAATTTCAGGTGGGCTTTTTTGCATAATTATATCACTTTTTATAGTTTTCAGATTTTACTGAAATTTGTAAGCTTAGCCTTTATTTCCACTAACATGGAAAAAAATAATTGTTTCATATTTCTAATATCTGGAATGCAGAGGTCTGTTTTTGTTCTTTGCTCTTTCTGTTGATTGTGGCTGATGCTGTCTCGATTCATTTTATACCTCATTATCTTTGGTTGTTTGCTAAATGTTTATTTGAAAACCCACATTTATAAGTAATTTGAGACCCAGGAAATTATATATTCCTTCAGAGGGAAACTTCATTTCCTTCTGCCAGTCATGTAAGGGTGGTAGCCATCTGAGACCGAGGCTTAAGGTTTTGGGACCATGTGGATAACCGCTCAGAGTACATTTCATGTTCCCTATTCCCAAGGGGACAGCCTGTCAGGGATCCAGGCCAGAGTAGGGGTAGTTCCCTTTGATAAGGACTGAACTTCAGTATCTGCTTCACACTCTACCGAAATTCCAGCTTTACAACTTAGGTATAGTCAAAGACTAACTGGGACATACCTCTTTAAAATCAATTGTTTTCTCTGTTCTTTGTCTGGTATTTTCTTACCATCTTATTAACTGCACGATCCATTTAGGAAGATGTTTTGAATTGCTTCCAGTTTTGTTTTTTTTTTAGGGTGAATTGGTCTACATTATCAATTCATCATTATGAGAAACGGAAGTCCCCTACACTTAATTCGAATTTGTTTGAAATTAATTTTATTTCTGTAACAGGGAACAAACCTGACTACTATTGAATCTATTCCTTTAGCTTTAAACTTTGTGCTCTGTTGCCTGCGGTTAGTCTTGCTGGCTCTGACCTTTTGTAAAAGAATGTTGCCTAGAGCCTGAAATATACAAGATAGCCCATACTCAAGGCTCTGACCTTTAAAGGTATAACACTTTTCCATTCATAAAAACATAAAAAGTTGCAGAACAGAGAATAACATTTGTCTTGTCGGAGGTTTATAGGAACACTGTGACCAGATCTAGCTGGACAGCTAGCTGCAAGAGCAAAGGATTCCTGGACCAAAAAGTCTGGCAAAAAAACCCAGCCACAAACCCCTTCCCTTTTGGTACAAAAGAAGCCTGAAAAATACAACTAACTATGACATATGAGTATAACAAATTACTAGATTAAAAAAAAAAAAAAAAAAAAAGAAGAAGCCTGAATTCTAACTTGGGTAAGATGGTTCTTTGGGACACTAGTCCACTATCTCCTTGGTCTGCTGCCTTTCTGAATAAAGTCGCTATTCCTTGCCCCAAAAATTCATCTCTTGATTTTTTTGGCCTGTTGTGTGGCGATCAGTACAAGCTTGGACTCAGTAACATTCCCACTTGTAGTTGTTGTTTTACTCTGCAAATGATGTCATTGTGAACATTGCTTTAAATACACTTAGTGTTCCTCTGGGTATTTCTTTATATTTCTACAAATAAATTGTTGTGTTCAAATAGTATGCATTTTAAGGCTTTGATATGTATCACCAATTTACCCTCCAGAAAGAATATGTTTATTCTGTCTTCAGTTTTTCATCAGAAAGTCAATTCCTCCCAGCTCCCCTCTCCATCCCACATTCACAGACATTTACACATATAAGCAGGTAATGATTTTTCATTTTTTGGCAGCTTGATAGGTATATAAATATAAATGTATATTTTCTTTTTAAGTGTTTATTTATTACACTTCTAGTGAGACTAGCATATTTATTGGACATTTGTAGTTCTTCATTTGTGTATTACTTAATCAAATTTTCTTAATCATACAAGGGTAGTCAATAGACAATTTTATTCCTATTTGTACTATTACAGATTAGGAGATACAATGTAATTATATAAAAAGGTAAATTTTAAAGTAAATAAAGTAAATGTAGTCATAATGAAATTCCAATGATATGACATTCTGGAAAAGGCAAAACTATGGGGACAATAGAAAGATCAGTGGTTGCCAGGGCCAGGGACTAAGAGGGAGGGAGGGACGAATAGGCAGAGCACAGAGGACTTTTAGGGCAGTAAAAATACTCTGTATGATAATAGTGGATACATGTCATTATACATTTGTCCAAACCCATAGAATGTACAACACCAAGAGTGAGCCCTCATGCAGACTATGGACTTTGGGTGATTATGATGTGTCAGTACAGGTTCATCAATTGTAACAAATGCACTGCTCTGGTGGGAGAAGTCAGTAACAGTGAAGGCTATGCATATGTGGGTGTAGATGGGAAATCACTATACCTTCCCCTCAATTTTGCTATGAATCGAAAACTGCTATAAAAAATAGTCTATTAAAAATAATAGGGCTTCCCTCGTGGTGCAGTGGTTGAGAGTCCACCTGCCAACGCAGGGGACACGGGTTCGTGCCCCAGTCCGGGAAGATCCCAAATGCCGCAGATCGGCTGGGCCCGTGAGCCATGGCCGCTGAGCCTGTGCATCCGGAGCCTGTACTCTGCAACAGGAGAGGCCACAACAGTGAGAGGCCCGCGTACCGCAAAAACAAAAACAAAAACAAAAATAATAATAAATAAAACTTAAAAAATAAAGTAAATGTAGTCAATAAAAGAAAAATAACATGAAAATCTGAGGCTTTAAATAAAGCAAAGTAAGACCAGAATTAACTATTTAATGCAAGAATCAGCAAACTTGCAGCCTACTTTTATTAATAAATCCTGACTGGAATACAACCATACACATTCATTTATGTATTGTCAGTGTCTGATTTCACACTACAATGCCAGAGCTGAGAAGTTGCCACAGACACTGTACTGCCAGCAATGCCTAAATACATGAATCAAGAATGATTGGTCTTCGACAAGGGGTTAATATCTAAAATATACAAATGGCTTATACAACTCAATATCAAAAAAAACAAACAATCCAATCAAAAATGGGCAGAAGACCTAATAGACATTTCCACAAAGAAGACATACAGATGGACAACAGGCACAAAAAAAGATGCTCAACATCACTAATTATTAGAGAAATTAAAATCAAAACTACAATGAGGTATCACCTCAAACCGGTCAGAATGGCTATCATCAAGATGTTTACAAATAATAAATGCTGGAGAGGCTGTGGAGAAAGGGGAACCCTCCTACACTGTTGGTGGGAATGTAAATTGGTCTCAATACTATGGAAAACAATATGGAGGTTCCTTAAAAAATTAAAAATAGAGCTACCATATGATCCAGCAATCCTACTCCTGGGCATATATGCAGAAGAGACGAAAACTCTAATTCAAAAAGATAAACACATCCTAATATTCACAGCAGCACTATTTACGATAGCCAAGACATGGAAGCAACCTAAATGTCCATTGACAGATGAATGGGTAAAGACAGTGTGGTATATATATGTACAATAGAACATTACTCAGCCGTAAAAAAGAATAAAATATTGCCATTTCCGGCAACATGGATGGACCTACAGAATAGTAAGTCAGAGAGAGAAAGACAAATATTATATGATATCACTTACATGTGGAATCTAAAAAATAATCCAAATGAATTCATTTACGGAACAGAAACAGACTCACAGACATAGGAAACAAACTTATGGTTACCAAAAGGGAGGGAGGAGAGATAAATTAGGAGTATGGAATTAACAGATACACACTACTATATATATAAAATAAACAACAAGAATTTACTGTACAGCACAGGGAACCCTAGTCAGTATCTTGTAATAACCTATAACGGAAAAGAATCTGAAAAAAATACATGTATATATAACTCAATCGTTTTGCTGTATACCTGAAACTAACACAATATTGTAAGTCAACTATACTTCAATTTAAAAAAAAAAAAAAAGAGTGATTGGTCTAAATTCCTCCTAAATGTGAAACACTAGCAACATGCATACTAAACTCCATCACAACCCTCACCATTAATATTATCATTAATCTGGATAGTATTTAACATTGCTCTATAATTACATATGAAAGGTAAATAAGCAATATAACTGTTGAAGAGGAGAACAACACTCTTGTTTGCATCAAATATGAAAACACAAGAGAAAATAAGAAAAAATGCTGAATTAGTAACATAATTCTGTCATTGAGTAGATATCTATATAAACAAAATCCCACAGCTTTCCTCTACTTTATCCTCAACCAGTTAGAAGATGAAAATGGGGAAATGCTCTTTTTAATAGCCATAAACACATAGGCTATTTTTCAAAAACACTCTAAGGAAATCTGTAGTTTCTTTACAAATAAAACTTCAAAATGAATAAAGAGACACACCAAGTTTTAGACTGTGGAAACCTTAATATCACCAAAACAGCAATTCTTTCTAAGAACACTGAGGTGTTAAAAACAATTTCAGATTTTTAAAAAATGATTTTTAAAAAAACAATCATTTTATTACCTGACAGATGAATTTAAATTTTATCTGCACAAATGCACCAGTTTGAAAGCTAACAAAAAACTAAACGTTTAGTTTTCATCTTGCAATTACTTCCTTGAGACATATATACATATAACTTTTTGGCCAACATGATTTATTAGCACTTGTTTGTTTAAAAAATATTCATAAGAGCCTAATATGTGTCAGACATTGCATTCAGTAAATTCACAAACTGTAATTTTGGCTATTTTTCATTAACTGCTGAGCTCGGTTAATCAACACTAAATATAAACATTTGTTCATTAAAAATAAAACATACTATATATAAAATAGCTAACTAATAAGAAACTACGGTATAGTGCAGGGAACTCTACTCAATACTCTATAATGACCTATATGGGAAAAGAATCTAAAAAAGAGTGAATGGGGCTTCCCTGGTGGCACAGTGGTTGAGAGTCCGCCTGCCGATGCAGGGGACACGGGTTCGTGCCCCAGTCCAGGAAGATCCCACATGCCGTGGAGCGGCTGGGCCCGTGAGCCATGGCCGATGAGCCTGCGCGTCCGGAGCCTGTGCTCCGCAACGAAGAGGCCACAACAGTGAGAGGCCCGCGTACCGCAAAGAAAAAAAAAAAAGAGTGAATGTATGTATATGTATAACTGATTCACTTAGCTGTACACCCAAAACTAACACAAGCTAACGCACATTTTAAATCAACTATACTCCAATAAAAATTTTAAAATAAAATAAAAAATAAGAAAAATTAGATGTGTCACAGTTAACATCTAGAAACTACTAGTTCTATAAAATTATGAGGAATTTTAAACAATGACTACTAAGTATTATCAGTTATTAATGGTGATAAATAATTATCATTAATTCCTAATTTCTAATAATGAAGTTTTAAATAAGTTAAATATCTCAGCTGAAACATATTTGAAGATTTCACTGAAATTAATAGGTTTCTTAATTTAACATATTCCCATTGCAGAATTATGTATTGTATATGTATAGGATGATGCACAGTATATATTTATTTTATTATCTCCTCATAAATCATCCCCTTCCCCCAGTTCCTTTTCAGTTGTTACTCTTTTCTGAACTGATTCCAATTTTCTGACGTCTTTCCAGTATTGGACTTCCCAGAAATTTATGTGATGTTCCTGCTAGGTGCAGCTGTTCAGTGGCAGAATTTATACTAAGACAGTCAGATCCACAAAACGTCAGTTGAGTACAACAGTGTGGGCAAAGGTCCTGCAGTATGCCATACTGGCCAATTCTGGTAGGTCTAATTTCTTCTAAAGAGACCAACTACAGGAAGGAGGTTGAAGAGAAGGATCAGTGGAGAAAGGAAGCAATTAGAGTGAGTGGGACATGGAAAAACAATAAAGAAAGCAAATTTCACTAATGACTAATACTTTAGCCATTTGAAGAATATTTTAATAATAAATGTTCTCTAGAATGTTTTCTTTCTAATCACTATTATTCTGCATACAAAATTACTTACATAGGATTTTTATAACTTTCAAAGATTATTATGTGGTCATTGGTTCATAGCTATTAAAAGTTGTTTTTTTCTTTTTGTTTTTACCTCCCTGTATTTTGGACCACCAATCGTCTCCTCCCCAGTTGTCACCCTCTCCTTTTTTCACCTTTACAACACTAGAATTTTTGCAACAGCAATTGAATTTCTCTTTCTAGCCTGTTAGTCCCTGTACTGACACCACACAAGCACACACATACGTGTGCACACACATACATTCATGCACTTCCCTTGTTTGTCCAATCTCCTCCATTTACACTCCTAATGTCTGCAATCTCAGTTGCTCAGACCCATATTTACAAAGAAAATGCACATCTAAATCTATGCAGCCTCTTTTTTCAATAAAGAGAAACTTTATGAGTTCACCTGTTATACTACAACAACTTTGCAAACATCAATTTTTCATCTTGTTATATAGTTGGACCTCCATTAGACATCTAATTGAGGAAGAGAAAAAAGTATTCCACAGAATATTCAATATCAGTAGAAATAAGCTAATACAGTTCCTGAAGAACAAGAACCATATCTGATTTTCCCCTTCAGTGCCTGACCAATGTTCAGTGTCTGATAAATGTTTGTTGAATAAGTGAATTTAAGAGATCTAAGGAAGTCTAGAAAAAACAGTTATTGAGAAACAGGTTACCATAGTGGTTAAAAACAGACTCTGGGCCCTAGTAAAATCCCATCTACACACTTACCACCTCAAGTGAGTTTCTGAACCTCTCTGTGCCTCAGTTTCCTCATCTGTAAAATGGGGGTAGCAATAGTAACTACTTCATATGGTTATTTTGAGGAGTACATAAACTAATACATGTAGAGTATTTAGAACTTGGTAAGTATCATATACATGTCATACTTTTCGTAGAGTTTTCAATCTTCCCTTAATTAAAAAAACTGACTCTTCTATACAACTTATTTGCCTATCATTTCTGGAGGAAAATGGCTGGGTCTATAAAGGTCATTCTACCCTCACTTTCCTAACATTTTATGGAAACCACGTTTTTTTGAAATGAATTGTTTGCTCTGGGCTAAAATGGAGATACAAAGATGGCAAAATGTAGTGGTAAGTGAACTAATGGAGGAGCACATTTACTGAAGTAAGAGAGCAAATGGACCAGAAAATTATGTAAGTTAGTTACAAGATATTCTATTTAGCCTAGTGCATAAAACATGGGGTGAGGAGTTAGAAGATTTAGGTTTGAGGTCCAACCCCGATACTTAGTAACCACTTTATTTTGCACAGGTTAACCTTTCTTAGTATCATTTTTTTCACACGTCATTATGCCACAAACCATGCCACAGGGTTCCTGTGGTAGTAAATAAAATAATTAAGTTAAAACATACATAAACCAAAAATTTAGTCTTATATACTAAATTCTGAATAATTTATATAAGGTATACTGGTCTTTTTCTTTCAACTTTTCTATTTAATTGATTCCCCAACTAATCTTGAAACAATACCAAACCTATTTAAATATTGTTCCTAACTCTTTTTAGACATATTATTTGCCACAATACATTACGAATACTAGAGTTAATAGACTATGGACTGCAGTTCTGTGAATCCAATTGTTATATTTCTTTATATAAGTCATTCATTTTTAATTAAACCTCTGTTCTACAAACATATTACTGCACTTCAAAACAGAATGATTTTAGTAGTGTTTGATTTTCTTTGTCATGCATTAAATTGTATCAACTCCTGATGAATAGCACAATCCAAGAGAAACAGGAAGGGCAATCTGTGAACACACTGTAGTGGCTCTGTTCAGGCATCCAACAATTGCACACCTATGAAGCGAAAGGCAAGGTACTAGGAGCAGGGGACCTAACATAGACAAGATCATCCTGGCCCTGACCTAACAGAGTGCAATCTAGTGAAGGAGATTTATAATTAAACAAGATATTATGAAAATCTGTAAGAATAAATGATATGATAAGGCAGTACAAATCATCTTTGGAAGCCAAAAGAAACATAATTTGGAATAAAAAAATCAGGGAAGGTCTCCTGGAGGAAGAAACTTCATGCCAAGATCTGAAGACCATCAGCCAGGGGGAAATAAAGATTATATGGCACATTTAAAGAAGTAAAACATCCTGAATATTGGTAGCATAAAAAGTGATGGGGAAATGTCATAAATAGGAAAGCAGGAAATAGATTATAGAGCTCCTGCAGATCAGGCTCAGGAACAGTGGAAATCCATTTAAATATATTAAACAGGAGCATGGTCTGATCAGATCTGTGTTTTAGGAGGCTAGCTTTGGCTACTTTATAAAATATGGATTGGTTTATGAAAGCTTTCTAAAAGCAAGATGGTTTTGAGAAAGATCAACTGGGATTCTACTCCTGTATCCCAGGTGGGAAATGATAGTGGTTTTGACAAGGGTAATTGCAGTGGAAAGCATTATGACGGAAAAGTGTCTGAGCTTGATGATTCCCTCACTGATTCATTCAGCCATTCATTTAACCAGTACTCATTAGAAGCCTACTCAGTCAGGCAATGAGCTATTGCTGTGAACACAGCCTTAGACAAGACATGGATGCCTTCATTTGTTTATAGTCGAACAGAATAATTAGGTAGGAACAACTAGCTTATTGCCATTTGAGAAATAAAATGGTTCCTTCCCTTTCACCAAAGTATATTTCCATCCAAGTGGAGATGTCCAACAGGTCACTAGATAAGGGGGCCTAGAATTCAGGAGAGAGGTTTGGGACTGATACATAGAGTAGGGAGCCCTCAGCACATGGATGACAATAAAAGATGATTCCAAGAAGAGAGGGCACAGTGACGTGAGGAGAGGAAACAGGACAAAGGAGTAAGGAATGCCAATATTTAAGGGGGGGGGGGCAGCCCTTAAAGAAATATGAGAAGCCATGGTCAAAAATGGAAAGAAAGGAGATTGTGGTGTCCTAGAAGCCAAGGAAAGAGAATTTCAAAAAGTAGACAGTGTTCAACAGTGTCAAATGCAACTGAGAAGTCAAAAGTGAGAATTTTCTAAGCATTGGATTCATTGCAACATAAGCCACTATGACCATGTGGAAAGTAGTTTCTATGAAATGGTAGATTGAACATGAAATTTTAGTGGACAGAAGTTAAGATCCTACATTTTGTAAATTAATATCATGTATGAATTTATAATATCAGAGAAATATTTGGCACAAACATCTTAACTACATGATTGTTTCCACAACTGCATTCCACCCTAGATTTGCTCTAGAGTGTCCATGTCCAGTATGAAGACTGGTACCTAGAAATGAATAGGATTCCAGTTATGACCTGACCTGCATGAAATAGGGTGGAGCCATCACTTCCTCAATCTGTAAATTGTACTTTATTAGACATTGATATTACAAGAATTCTGATTAGTTTCTGTGGTAAGGACAGGCTGGTTCATGGGCAGTCAAGTCTCACTGGTAACTCATGAGAAGCTTGTTACCTTGTTATTGACTAAATCCTTTGTACGTTTATTATGCTCTTTCTCTATGACCCTTCATTTTTATGTTGCTATTTTACTCCTAATTAAATATTTTTATTACAGATTCAACCCATTGCTCAACTAGGATCTCTTTGGAGAAATAACATATTTACTTAACAAACACATTGTAGCTTTTACTATGCTAAGCAATGCTAAATTTTTTGTGGAGCTTCTTTCTATTCTGCCTTCACATTACCTCTGAAAGTGATTAGCATGCAATTCATTGTCTTCCTCCAAATCATTAATGAAGATATTGACCAAGGGATGACCAAAGACAGAGCCCATAGCACACCATAAAAAATCATCCTTTTTACAGACATCAATCCATTAAGAAGCATATTTAGGATATAACCACTCAATCAATAAGTTACTAACTTGCCTGCCTATGCTATCACATAAGATACATGTCCCCAGACTGTTCAATAGTTTAGCATCAGACACTCTTAAATGCCTTGTTGGACATTCATTACGTTACACCAATTCTACCATGTTTCTTTGACTGGCCTGTCTAGTGAACATAGCAAAAATAGTAATAACCATAATATTTTAGTAGAACTTGACCCAAGCTAGTTCATAGTGGTTATCACTTTATTTTCTGTCTATCCATGAATTATTTTAGATAATATAGAATGCCTTAAGGTAAAAACTGTAGGTCAAAAATGTAGGTCTACAGTTTCTAGAGTTGCCTTTCTTTCTAAGTTTGAAAAATATACAAAAAATTGGAACACCGATCTTCCATAGCTTCAGTTTTCTATGATAATATTGCCTGGAAATCCTATCAGTGTTCTGGGATTTAACTCATCTACATAAGGAAACATACATGTATTTAGATTACGTATTTGCTCACAAAAATATGTTTAATTTTCTTAGGCTTAAATATTTTCTAACTACACTATCTCCCATTTATTTCCAAAAAAGAGAAATGAACTTGATAGTCTTTCCACCTTCTCTCTGCTTTGGTACTTTATATTAGAGTTCCCTGGAAGTCCATACCATCTTTGTTGTGATGTTGAGGACTTCTCCCCAACAGTTTATTTAGAAAAATAGCAAAATTGTTTTACATTAATATGCACCTGAATTCAACTTTCAGATATTTTTCCTAAGTTGCTTCTGTTTCAGAACAGTTTTTATTATGTCAGGAATAACTTGAATATCCCTGATGGACTTATTGGGAAGACTGCATTATCTATTATTCAGTAGGCTTGCTTGAGCTTCTCAAAACCATTGCTCTGGATAATTAATAAATAAACCTGCCAATAAAATAATTCATGTGGAACCGACAACAAAGTAAATACATTTATTTGCCAAAATTTTCTAGCAGGAGCATTATTAAAGGAGGCGCTATTATTTTCTTTTTAGTTGGCTTAGGATCCAACTTACCTAGTTCATCAAATAAAATACTTCTTTTCTGTTAAAGTCATCATAAGAGGACAGAGTGTAGCATTATTAAAAAGTGGTTCATTGCTTGTTATGGCAATGCACCTTTGAAGGGCACAGAAATTATTTTAATTGGATAAATTAGATGTTCTTTGTGTCCATATGGAGTGTTGAATTTAATGATTTGGTTGAATGGATGTCAGTGTTTCTGTTCAATCTTTCAATTAAACTAATATTAATCTAACATTTTCTAAAGAAAGCTTAATAGCACAAGATAACTGTGATATCTCCAGGACATACAGTAAGGTCACTGGATATAAATGAGCCCACATTGTTTTTCTGAATAATTTTGTAGCGAAGAGGGAAGCTGTGGAAATTGTAGCTATGTTAGCTTTTCTCCCTTTCAGTCTCTTCAGACCAACACTAAAAGATTTATGTCTTTCTTTTGTTACATTGTTATACCTGGCACAGTTACCCTACTTCATAAAGGTTATTTGTAAAGTCGTCAGTTAATTTCTTGTTTTGTCTGTTTTAACTCACAAAAATCAAGATAGCCTTTCAACCAATGCTTTTTAAATTCTGGAAGGTCTATTAAAATTATAATCCCTTTCTTTGTTTTTCAAAACTAATATGATGTGATTTGTACAATGTTTCAATCACATATCATCACGCTAGGAAACAGATTGGGCATGCGTTTTCTTTAAGAATTATATGCAAATATAAAGTTATAAAATACTGAAATAATTTTACATTGCTCATAAAATTGTAAAATTTTGAGAGTGCTTCAGTTTGAAAATGATTGGGGTTCTAAAAACATGACTCAAAGAGGTTGTAAAATTACAAGGACACTTCAGCACTCTGTGAGCATTTCTATCCAGAGGTGATCGACAGCACAACTTGCTGAGCAATTTGCCTGGTATTTGTAGGAAAGCCTTGTTCTTTCAAACTGAAGAACTCTTAAAAATACGAAGAAACTCCAAAAATTTTAAATTGCAGCATGTAACATACATGTCCCCAAATCCAATTCATTCTCTAAATAAAAACATTATTACTTTTAAACTATAAAAGGCCTAACCACAACAGAACAACAATCTATCTATCCCACCCAATTCGAATGCCAAGTCACTATAGCTGTTATGTCTCCCAATCTGGGATATTCTGACACGAGGAATTGTTCATCAAACAAGATTATGTAATTCTTTTAAACTCCTCTTGGGTTATTATTTTGAAATTATCTCTAAATTTCTTGCTGAGGATCCTGTGACCTTTGGAAGCCATTCTGAATTTAGATAAATTATGTGTACTTGTATATAAAATACAAACTATGTCTTCTCAAAAGTTATATTTGTAAATAAAGCTAAATGTTCAAGGAATGTATTAATTCCTCTGAGTCTATTTATACATCTATAAAATAGGGATAATAATGTCTACTTTAAAAGTCCATTGTGGAGTTTTGATACATAAACAGCCTACTACACTGCCTGATATGTAGTAGATGTATAAACAAATAGTTGCTATTTTGATATCATCATCATTATCATTATAATAATCATTGCAAACCTGAAGTTTCATGTTATATAGGAAATATTTGATTTCAATTGTAACTCTAATGCAAATTTTATCATCTTGAGCAGATTATTCACATTTTGGGGCCTTGTCATAAAATGTTAATAGTCGTTATTTATCTGGACTGTGGAATTTTTTTCTATTTATTTATTTTTTCTTTTTCTCAACTGTATTATCTGCTTTTTATGTTAAATATGCATTACCTATACAAAATAAGAACAAATACCATGTACTATTTTGCCAAGCATACTTGGCACTTGTGTATTTACAAAACCACACTGACAGGCAACAGAGAGACAACTGTATGGTGTCTCTAAAGAAAATGAAAACAGAAGACAGCATCTAAAGAGATTCATAAGTTGCATGAGATACCAATGATAAATGAAGATTATGAAACATCTCATGAGTCACAAATCCCTTCTATACCCTCAGACAAATGTGAGTTGGGAGGAAGACTTCTCTTCTCTATGTTTTCCACTATCACATCTCTAGGGGCTAGAACAGAAGATACTGAGGTATAGACGGTGCTCAAACACTTTTGTTAAATGAACGGCCTGGATGAGGACCGGCATTCCAAGTCAGCTGGTGAGGCTCAGCTATGGACAATGAGACTTGGGTCAAGATGTCTAAGCCAGGTCTTTTGATCCTAAGTCCCTTTTCTTTAAATCTTAAAGTCCATTTATCCCTAACAGCTGTATGGATAAGTAGCTGAAACTGAAAGAGAAAAAGGTGGTCCTGATGGGCCACCATTCAATAGAGATGGAAGAGGTTACACAGAGAATTAGAATGAAGGAAACTGGCTTAAACCTCTTGACCTAAATTATGTTCACCAATCCAATTTTTCCGGTAGTGGGGATTATCAGGCACATGCACAGTAATTAATAAATTGTTCCTTTGTTCCTCATTAGACTACTGTTCTTTAACAGATCTTCTTTGAAAAGAAGCCTAAACAGAAGATGGAGTTACAGGCAGGACTTGAACTCCAACACATATTGTAAAAGCATCAAGGACAGGCATACAGTTTAGAGGTGAAATAATTATCCAGAAAGAATCTCTGGAATGAGTCAAGACAGAGTTTTAAAAGGTGAGTAGGAGTAATTAGGTCAAGAGAAAGGGAGACCTTCCTGCTAAAAGACACCTCGACAAAGTGACAGAGACAAAGCATCATGTGAATAGGGAAATGGACAAGCAGGTTTAGAATGCTAAAGAATAAGTTACAAGACAGAGAGGGATAAGAAATAAAACCAGTGGTACAGGCCAAATCACGAAGAGCTTTGAATACCAAGCAAATGAACTTAGCCTCTACTCTATAAACAATGAAAAACCATTAAAGAAATCTAAAAAAGAGAGAATACCAGCAGTTAGGTAGGAGAGAGATAAAGCTGAAACAGGAAATCAGTTTGGAGACTGTAATAGTCAAAGACAAAAAAAAAAAAAAAAAGAAAAACTGACTAAATTTGACTATCAATATATAAAAAGTTGATGACTGTACCAATACATATTTAATCAAATTTTGACAATTTTGGAGTACCACTCTTGGAACCTTTGAATTTAATCCAAAGGGGAACTGAAAAGACATGATTCTAAACAACATATAGAACCACAGAAGAATGTGGATTTTATGAGTTCACTGGGCTGCACTGCCATTGGCAGCATAGTCTGAGTTGGAGAAACTTTGGACCTGGGACTTTCTGCTCTACCAGAAACTAGGAATTCTACTGAGGTGTCAAGGCAAATGGCTGAAAACAGAGATGGGGTATCCAACACAACCGTGAAGGGATCTAATAACTGCTACTCCACACTTTCATCAAATGACAAATTATGATTGTCTAATTGGTGGCATAATGATGACATCATCTGACTTTTCCATGCATTATTTTATTCCTTTGTATGATATTTGAAATGTCTATGAGCAATCATTGGCATGCTGGGGACCAATTTAAGAGCATGAACGTTTACATGAGGAATAGAAAACTTAAAAGAATCTATAATTATCTGGATTTTGTTTAGCAGATCTGAGGGCAAAACCCAGTTTAATTATTTATTTCGTCAGAGCACATATTATATAAAACTGCTGGTATGCCTCTGAAGATCACAACCAATCTCCCATTTTTTCATGTCCCATGGATAGGTCTGGATGTGTTTGTGAATTTGTTTTGTTTTATTTTAACAAATCTTGTTCCAAATAAGAGCTGAGTCTATTGTCCTAGGCACACAGCGTAAACCTTACCTTTCTTAATAATATTTTATTATTTAAAAATTGGCTTAAAATTAAACATTCATAAATAGTTTGATTCATGAAAGTAAATTTGAGGTTTTTAAAAAAAATTATTAGAGTAAATTAACTGAATTTTTAGGAATTTTGTAACAATGTATACCATTTGAATTTCAGAATTTATCATAAAAGGCAAAGATTTGAGAAAATAATATAATTTCTTAAGGATAATGTGTTAGAATTCATACTTTGTGATAGAACAGGAAGTCCTAAGTCCAGAATTTCTCCAAGTTTTTATTAGTGGTTAAATTTAGAGTCTAGATTTCTAAAATAGGTGGAATATTTTATACAATTACTAAATACAAAGCTGTATTAGAGATAGGATTACTATTTTATTCAAGATTCACAATCTCTAAAATTTCTAGTATCTCCTGCTTAAAAAGCAATACAAATTGTTTTAAGTACACATAAATTGGTTGCAAACTAAGACTCTTAAAATAATTAAAATTAAAACTGACAGAAAACTCAAAATAATAAACATTTTATTTTTAGAAAATCCATTCCTGTTAGAAATACATATACATGATATTTTCTGCATTTCCATCTTCCTCTAATTCATCACTGTAAACCTTCACAGAAATTTTGATAGTCTGGTGTTCATTTACAACATTTCACATTTTCTTAAAACTCATTATCTCCACCATTATTTTAGCTGCTTACTGGAGAAAGCATGCAGACCCATCCCTGGGTATTTTCCTCATAAAGAAATAGAAATGTCTCAGATACTGAGAACAAAGCTGAAAACAGAGAAATAAAAGATTTCTCTGAAGATTCTGATTGTCTGTGATTTTTTTTACATGTGATAGTAGTGTGACAGAATATGGTTTCCCTCTAAAATATCAGAGCCAAAAAGATCAAATGATTTATTTTAATTTTTCAAGATTATGTGGCACTTTTCTTCTCATACAAATGTGAAATCACAAATATCACAGCTAAATATATACCTAAAATAGTAATATCATCTAAACACATATTGTATATAGATGTTTTTCCCATGAAATCTAAGAATGCCACTCCCTATTCTGTAGACGTATTTGGAATTATTTCTCAAAAAACAAAAAAAAAGAAAGAGAAGAAAGCTTTTCTACACAAAGCTAATAAGCAAGAAATCTGTGTCATTTGTTTATAAATGCAACTGTGCGTGATTTAACTCATCAAACAATCAATCATTCATGTTTATTGAACACCTATTATGTGTAAATCATTGTTTCATAACTGAGACTTGGGAGTGCCTCAACCAAATCAATAATTCAACTGTGAAAAACAAAGCCCAGAGGTGTACCGATTCTTTCTAGTTTTCTATACCCTAGATTTACATTCATGCTATTAAATTGGCCCCTGGCGTTATGAGATTTAATTAATCCATTAATTCTAAAATCCCAATGAGATGTGTGTGTTACAAGGATGTTTGCTAGGGTGGCTAGGGGTGCATCCACAGTGTTTCATTTGTTATCTAATCTTTAGGATCCTCTCACATCCACAATTAAGGGAACAGGTGCCCTGATCTTTCAGAGACAAGATACACTAGCAGTTGCTGGGCTCAATTGCTTTAGTCATTCTAGGTTTAAGGGTATCATGATTCCCATCTCTCTATGAACCACAATTCTTACTAAACTTACTTCTTTGATTCCTCTAGACTAATCACAAATATTTAACCTACTGCAGGGTAGCTTTTAGCCCAGCTTATTTAATTTACACATGGCCTATACCAATTCTCCTAAGATGACTCATGTGGTTTGACTCAATTAACCACACTGTTCACCAAGCACTATAAAAGTAAAAGAAGTCTGTTTATTTGCATACTGTAAACTAAAAAACTCAAAATATGGAAATAGCACCCAACTGATCACTCCCAAATGTCTTACACTTGACCCTATAGCAGAATGTTCCTATAATTTGCATTTATACCCTTGAGCTGGATATGGTTTATAATTAATGCAGTATAAACAGCAACTCTTGGATCATGATCCAGCTTCACAGGACCCTTATCTTCCTGTCCAGCAAAAGCTAGAAGAGAGTAAGGACAGAGGGCATTATCCAAGAAGGATATCTGTAAGATCCACTATAGCAGCTGTGATCTGAACAAGGTGTCTTCAGTTTACCCCAGTTCTTGACCCACATTGCTTATGGTGGTCCATCTCAGGAAGACTAGAGCAGTGTGTTATGAATATTGCAATGGGGAGGGAGAGTGGCTTATTTTCTCCTTAGTTCCAGCCTAAATATTATTAGCTCAATTGATCTATCTTACCTAAAGAGACAAGTTTTTACATAGGATTTTTGTCTCAGTCATATTGTCTACCCCCCAATACATCTGCTATCCTTACTCTCAGAAGATGGCCTATTTCTCTGAAATAATAGAAACAATTAGCAGAAACCTTCCATAGACTTCCACTACCAAATCAACCCACTCATTCGCATCTAGGTACAGATACTCTGCCTTCCCTCCTCTTATTATGGCTGTGTTTTTGATGTTATTTAATTCTAACACCTTCACCTATGTATTAGATCCTATCCCCCTTACCTTCTCAAAGCTATTATTCTAGAAATTCTCCTCTTTATCCTGCACTATCAGTTTTTTCTCTTCTGGTTTATCCCAACAGCACAGAAATATGCTGTTATTTCCTCTTTCTTTAAAAACAAACAAAACATATGGTCAACTAATGTTTGATGGGAAGCCAAGAATACTCAATGAAGAAAAGACAGTCTCTTCGATAAATGGTGCTGGGAAAATTGGATATTCACATGTAAAAGAATAAAAGTAGATCTCTATTTTATACCACTCCCAAAACTTAACTCTAAATGGTTTAAAAACTTAAATGTAAGACTGGAAACCATAAAACTCCTAGAAGAAAACATAGGGAAAAAAGCTACCTGACATAAGTCTTGGCAATGATTATTTGGATATCACACCTCTAAAGCACAAGAAACAAAATAAAAAATAAGCAAATGGGACTACGTCAAACTAAAAAGCTTGCACAGCAAAAGAAATGATCAAAAAAATGAAAAGAAAACCTAAGGAATGAGAGAAAATACTTGCAAACCACATATCTGATAATGGGTTAATATCCAAAATATATAAAAACTCACACAACTGAATAGCCAAAAAACAAATAATCCAATTAAATATGGGCAAAGGACCTGAACAGACATTTTTCCAAAGGAGATATATGAATTGTCAACAGGTACATGAAAAAGTACTCAAGATCATTAATCATAAGGGAAATGTAAATCAAACTACAATGAGATTTCACCTCACACCTGTTAGAATGGCCGTCATCAAAAAGATAAGAGATAACAAATGCTGGCAAAGATGTGAAGAAAAGGGAATCCCTGTGCAATTTTAATTGTTACAACCACTATGGAAAACAGTATGGAGTTTCCTCAGAAAATCAAGAACTATCATATGATCCCACTATTCCACTTCTGGGAATATATCTGACAGAAATGAAAACACTATGTTAAGAGATATCTGCACCCCATGTGCAGCGTTATTTACAATAGCCAAGACATAGAAACAACTTAAGTGTCCATCAACAGATGAATGGATAAAAAAGTTGTGGTGTATATATCTGTACAATGCAATATTATTCAGCCATAAAAAAGAAGGAAACCCTGACATTTGTGACAACATGAATGGACCTTGAGGGCATTATGCTAAGTGAAATAAGACAGAGAAAGACAAATACTGTATGATCTCACTTATATATCAAATCAATTAAAATTTTAAAAAACTCATAGAAAAAGAGATCAGATTTGTGGTTACCAGAGGGGGAAAGGAGAAAGGGAATTGGATGAAGGTGGTCAAAAGATACAAATTTCCAGTTTATAAGATAAATAAGCAGAAGGGATATAATATACAACATGATGATTATAGTTAACACTGCTATACGGTTAAGAGAGTAGACCCTAATAGTTTTCGTCACAAGGACATTTTTTTTCCTTTTTTCTTTTTTTTTTTTTTGTATCTATATGAGATGATGGATGTGAACTGAACTGTGGTAATCATTTCATGATATATCAAAGTCAAGTCATTATGCTGTACACCTTAAACTTATATAATGCTGTATGTCTATTATATCTCAATAAAACTGGAAAACAAAACAAAACAAAAACACCAATTGACACCACTTTCTATTTCCAGCTACCAGATCTTTTCTATAATCCCTTTGCAGCAAAACTCCTAGAAGGTGCTATTTGCATTATTTTCATTGTTTCTAATTATCTTCACATTCTCACTGGAATCCATTCCTGAGTTTTGTCCCCATGATTCCACCAAAACTGCTATGAACATGGTCAACAATAACCTTCATATTGCTAAACTCAGTGTTCAACTCCAGTGCTCATCTTATTTCACCTATCACAGTATTTGTCACGCTTGAGAAGATGAGCTTCATTTGGCTTCCAGTAAACCATAATTTCCTGGATCTCCTCTTAAGTCACCAGCTTCCCCTTCTCAGTCACCTTTACTAGTTTCTCCTCATCTCCCTGAGCTTTTAACATTGGAAGCCCCAGTGCTCAGACCATAAATACTTTCTTTTATCCATCTACTCTTACTTCCTTAGTAATCTCATGCAGACTAATAGCTTTAAATACCATCTCTGGGATGACAATTCTTAAACTTCTGTCTCCAGACCCAGCCTCCTAACTGGACTTCACATTTTTATACCCAACTGTTAAATCCATATCTTTACATGGATGCCTAATATAAATCACACTATAACATATAATAAACCTAAATCATCATTTTGTTCAACAAAACTTGCTCTAACTTCATAGTTCCCTCATCTCAGTAAATAACTCTATATTTTCAGTTGCTCAAACCAAAAGCCTTGCCACTTCCATCTCTCATATCCCATAATCAATCCTTCTGTAAATCTTGTCAGTTCTGTCCTCAAAATAAATGTCAGACCTAACCTTTATCACTATTCCTACTGCTACTATTCTGAACCAAAATATCAATATTTCCTATTTAGATTATTGGAGTATTCACTTAACTATTCTCCCTGCTTCCACCATGGCCCACTAATATCTATTCTCAATACATTGGCCAGAGTGATCCTTTTAAAATGGAAATCAGATGACTGACGTCTGAGACACTGAGCCACGTTGGTTTTCTCCTACTTCAGTGGTTCTTTCCTCTCAATATTCTGTATTCAGTCTGCTCTTTCTCCCAAACTCTTACTGTTGGGGTGCCACAGAGCTCAGTCCTTGGTCCTTTTCTATTATCTCTGTACTCAATTAGTGACCTCATCCAATATTGATGCCATAAATATCATCTATAGTCCAACAACTTCCAAGTTTATATCTCCAGCTTGGCTATATACATGGAACTGCTTGCCTGGTTCTTCCAACTGGATATAAAATATACACATATCAAATTCATTATTTCTGAAATTAAATCTGCTCCACTTGTGTTTCCCATCATAGGCCATGTCAACTTCATTCTTCAATTGCTCACCCCAAAAACGTGGAGACACTTGACATCTCTATTTTTTTTTCATAACCTGTATCTCCAAGTTAGCAGCATCAGCAAAACCTGAAACCTTGCAAAAAATGCAAATTCTCAAGCCTACCCCAGTCCTACTGAATCAGGAACTCTGGATGGGGCCTCAAAATCTCTGTTCAACCAAGTTTCTAGCTGATTCTTCTAGTTGATTCCAGATGTTTGCTCAAGTTTAAGCACCACTGTGCAAAAGAATATTGAGAGTCAGGACTGAAAAAAACTTAGGAGCAAAGGCTGGTTCTTCAATTAAAAGTTAAAAGTTCTTTGTAGGCCACTGAATAATCATAGTTGCTACTGTTAAACCTCACAGGGTTCTCATGGAGTTTGGGTGAGTATGGATGTGTCATGGCTAGAGCATAGCACGTGAGGGATGATGGCCTAGGTTGAAGGTCTATTCTGCCTTATTACCTACACATTCTTCACTAAAGTATTTTACATCTTTCTCTCCTGTGAAATAAGGAAAATAATACTTAGCTCACAGAGTTATTGGGAAGATTAAAAGAAGTTATAAATTTAATAACATCTACAGCAGTATTAGCATATAATATTCATCAATAAATGTTAGTTTCTGATGAATTTACAGTGAAAAGTTCCACTCTGGGCTTTCTGTCAGAAGCATCCTCTCTATCTCAAAAAACTAAATGTAAAGGCCAAAGGCCAAGGAATGAAAAAAGGTCCTTTAGTAATGCTCACATTTGTTGAGAATAGGAAGAACTGATTCATAATTCCTCATTTGTCCCTTATTTCAGGCAACTCCTGAAATCTTACCCTGTCCGTAAAGCCTGCCCATCTCCTGTCTCTCTCTAAACATGCCACTTTCATGATAACATCAAGTATTCCTTCTACTCTCTTCACTGACTCAATGGCATAGAATGTGGTTTTCTGTATTTGTTTATTTAATTTATACACTTGGCCAATGCCTATCTTCTAGCTTTGTGCCTTGTGTATAAAACATCATTAATCCTGTGTATCTTAGGGAAAGGTCCTTGGTAGACAGGTCTTGCTTTTCTTGCCTTTATTTTCATAATGGTCATAGAGCACCATTTAAATACAGACTTAATTAATGGTTTCTAATAGATGATCACAAATAAAATAGAAATAAGCCAAAATTATAAATGTATATAGTTCCCCTAACTGTAAGTTTTATCCATATTTTCCCTGAATTCACAAAATTCCAATTTGTCTCTGGCTATTCTCCTTAGTGCTTTGTAACTTAAACAAAACATATACCTAAAAGATCTACTGAAAAGGAAAAAGATATAAAAATTAAATTGAGAACCTAAATCAGGCCATTAAAAATAGTTAATATTCTCCCATGGGGTATTTTTCTCAAACCCTTGCTTCCACCCTCCCTCTTCCTCTCTGTGTGTGTGTGTGTGTGTGTGTGTGTGTGTGTGTGTGAGACAGAGAGAGACAGAGAGAGACAGAGAGAGAGAGAGAGAGAGAGAGAGAGAAAGAAAGAAAGATAGTACTTTTGTAATGCAACATCCTATAAAAATGTGATAGGTTAATAATAATATTTATATCACTAGCATATTCATTATCACTTACCTTCATTTACATATACAAGGAGAGAGAAATGAAGTTCTTCTGTACCCAG